>NC_088362.1:52292638-52360138 GCF_034508935.2 Berghia stephanieae
GAAACAGCAGTATCGGCTAAAAGTTAAGTGTTTTTTAAAATTTATAATATATATCTATAATATCTGTATTTTAAGTTATCAAAAGCTTTCCACCCTTATAGCACACTATTGTGTTAGTCTGACATACTTCAATAAAATGAAGTAAATAGATATCAAATTGCCATCAATTAATTATTTTATTCATCACCAAAACACCCATATTATACAGCTGATCACGTATACCAGTTACATTTTATGGTTTGTTCATATCGTACCTCTTAGAAATTATAGGAAATTGATGCATTTATTATTTAAAGTGGTCTGAATAGATAGGCAATTCAGAGATAGACACAACTGATTTGAAGATGCCAAGAAATATTTCGACATTTGGCAAGAGTTTTGAAATCTAGCTGTCCAGATTTATTCAGGACTCTCCTTCTTTTTAAAAAATATCATTTAATAATGGAACAATTAATTATCCCTTAAAAAGGAACACAGCAGTCTGGTATCCATTCAGGTAGGGGAAATTAAAGTTGAAATTTCTTGGGCAAAAAAAAGAGAAGTGTTTGTAGCGGTCAATTGTCTTCTTGGTTAACTTTAATATAATTTTTCATAACACTGTAAATGTTTCATGACGCTCGGAAGGAAACATTAATAACAATCACTTTTAATGTAGACTTATTTTTATTTCTTCAATAACACTAAGGACACAAGGTTTATGACATTATTTCTTCAATAACCCTAAGCACACAAGGTTTATGACATTTTCACGATTGGCATTTATAACAGGTGATGGATCTTATAAACAGATAGGTATTAATTGGTATTTGTTCACTTCTTTTTTTTTTCAATTTGAACAATTTTATTTCCTTTCTTTCTCAAATTATGCCAATGATTACTATTCAGATTTGTTCTTGACTCGTCTTCAAGGAAGGCTTGCTGTACATTTCTCGTTGCATTTTAAATCTTCAGACATCCTATACCAAATAAGGCATATAATATGAAACATATATAATCGCTGCAATTTTAAGTTTGAGTCACCATCATTGCCCCTCAGTCCTTTCATAGTAGATACCATCAACAAGGGATTTCTATATTATTTTCGATCCATACATTTATTGTCCAATCATATCTCTCTCTCTCTCTCTCTCTCTCTCTCTCTCTCTCTCTCTCTCTCTCTCTCTCTCTCTCTCTCTCTCTCTCTTTTTTTTTTTTTCTCTCTCTCTCTTTCTCTCTCTCCCTTTCTCTCCTTCTCTCTCTCTCGCTCTCTCTCTCTCTCTCTCTCTCTCTCTCTCTCTCTCTCTCTCTCTCTCTCTCTCTCTCTCTCTCTCTCTCTCTCTCTTTCCCCACACATCACATTACTAAAATATGACCTATTCCCATCCATCTTCACATTCCTATTCCATATTTCATTCAAATAGAAAATTCATTTAAACAGAAAATATAAGCCTAAACATGAACTTTTGAGAAATTAAAGGTTTATATTATCCGTCTTGAACAATACTAAAAGTGAAAAGATCTCAAATAATTATGAAATAATAATTGCCTTTTATGACAGGTGAAACGTCAGTTAAAGAATCGGGTATTTATCTGGTTTTGTTCAGTTTTGTTATTATTATTTTTAGTTTTCATCTTTTTTTTTGTATAAAATTTCTGACATTTATTAAATTATTATCTTAGCCTCAGGCAAATCCTCACATGTAAGGATTGGTGTAAGGTTTTCGTATTTCTATATTTTAAATGGCCACATATTATAATATCCAAACAATAGAATCAAGCCATATCAAGTAGTAATATTTCCTTTCACCTCTATCAACTTTTATTCAATAACTTATTTACTTAATCCTCGTCAAGCCATGGGGCGCATAAGGCATCTACCAAGGACCATTTCAGTCTGTCGGTTGCAAGGACGCCGATGTTAATCCAAGTTAGGCCAGACTCTTTCAGCTCATTGATCGTCTCCAGTTTTTCTTCTCGTCTGTCTCTTCTTCTTTTGCCATATATACTAAATTATGTATCCATCTTCGTTTTTCTCTGGGATAATTTCCTAAGTTCAGATCGTGTTTTTTTTTCCAATTCTATCATGTCTTTTTACTCATAGAGCTCTTGTTTCGTATGGGCTATACCTTTTTTTTGGGTTCCTTGTAAGGCTTGTCTGACTATGTTGTTTAATAAATATCTTGGCAATTCTAATTATTTGTCCAACGGTGCAAATTTTCATACCGTTTATCACATCTGTCCATTTAAAAAAAAAATGTTACTCTACCTTTCAAACTTAAACATTTTTCTAAGGCACTATCTGTGTATCAAAAGTTTCATCCCCATACTCCTTTTCCACATAGAAATTTGAAAAGTTTATGTTGCAGATTCTTTGTTTATTGTTAAAGATAACTATCGCTTTGTAAATGGATCTTGAGTTATATTTAATAATGCCCCCCCCCCCCCCCCACCCAAAAGAAAGGCATCAACTATTTTACAAACCGCCATTCATATTAGGGCAAAGTGGATCGGTTTATCAATTAGGTATTCATTGGTTTTGTTCATTTTTTGGACACGTATTTGAATTTCCTTTTTTTTCTCTCATATATTTCAAATTCATGTCAATGATTAATTAATCATGTTCAAACTTCAAGGAAGGCTTGTTGTAAATTGAAGTTTTATTCAATATTTTTATAGTCGTGATTTTTAAATTTACAGCGACAGCGATATGTTTTGAGGTTTACATTGTTTTATTTAGTATCTGAATAATTCTATATCGATATTATCGGGGTAATATAGTAGCCTTTCACTCAATGTAGATCACATTACAGTTAATCATAATACAAGGCACAATACATTTATTTGTTTAATTGCACATGTATTGCAAAATACGTCACATACTTGTGGGTCTGATAACCGGACACAATTTTGGGTTTGATTTAACATGGTTGTAACAATGTTATAGTACTTCGCATCGGTTTGAAAGTATTTCTTTTACAGCAAAGAGCCCATACTAATTTGTCTTATCAGACCTGCAAATAAGTACATATTGGTAACTAACATTTTACAAAGAAATATTTATTAAACGAGACCAGATTTCAAATTTCCTTCAATAAAGTTGTAATTAAAAAAAACAACAATTATTACAGATTTCTAGTCGTTTTTTTCCCCATCTTTAATTTTAAATGTTTTACTGAAAAACATTGTTATACCACCATGGTTGAGACCAGGGTTTATGTGCTGATCCAGCGATTTGGTTATAATATAGCCAATAGTAAATGCAGATCATGCTCATCATTCTGTTATATGTCAGGTTGCTTATAGAACAGTGTGGTAGGGTGATAAAATTTGATAGGGAAAAGTATTTTATAGTCCTTATTTATTTTAAATCTTTCCGTTTCATTTTTATCCAAAGTTTTGGAAAACAGTTTGAATATATATACAAGATTAACTGACAAGAAATAATTATAAACCTTATTTTATATGTCGAATTTTCTTATAGTGTTTGATTTGTTGGAAACAGAATTCCATCAACGGAATTTTTTTTATCACATAGTTGTTGTTGTTTTTGTTGTTGTTGTTGTTGTTGTTGTTGTTGTTGTTGTTGTTTCGTATACTCTGAAATTTTCTCATCGAGTACATGAAAATTCAACATAAGAAATTCATTTGTTGCATATCTTAGGTGTTTATAGCTTATAGTCCACCCTATATCGCTATTTAACAGATTCAAGAACAGCACCCGATGAAAAACTCTCAGACTTGAAAGGTTTCTTATTTTTCTCTTATGTTTCTCTCTCATTATGGTCAAGACGCTGCAGACATTTGTGACTTACGGTATTAAAACGGCATTATCGGGATGACTCTGTCCCTCGAAAAAGGGAATCAAGGAATAGAATATAGAGAAATGCGAACTTGCAGTTTTTTGTGCAATGACAAAATTTGCATGTTTTTATTCTCCACAATAATGAATAGAAACCAATCAAAAGTTTCACATTTGTGACTATTAATTCAATTTTCAATTCAGCATCTCATTCATCCTGACATAATACTGCTTTGAGACGGTGGGTCACATTTTATCTATTTTGTTTCTCTTGCTTTTTATTGTGTTTTCATAGTATTTACGCTTTTTTTTTAAAGATTCATTTGAATTTCTGGCTCTACAGATTTGTATTCATACTGATTGAGTTTTTAATATTGGATCTCATGACAATTACAGCCGACACCATGACTAAATGACTAGATAGCACCGTTTGATTGCCTCATGTATGAATAGATAGTGAAATGCATTTACAGTTATGATAATTTAACATTGTGAAGCATTGCTAATTCTGTTTAAGAGTGGATTTGAAAGTCCTCCAAATCAATTCTTTTGAAATTTACTCCAGTGTGTCAGAAAGTTTCAGCATTTAATTGATGTTTAATAATTGTTCTCCTTCTCTCTCTCTCTCTCTCTCTCTCTCTCTCTCTCTCTCTCTCTCTCTCTCTCTCTCTCTCTCTCTCTCTCTCTCCCTTTTTTTTCTCTTTTTCTGTGTGTGTGTGTGTGTGTGTATGCATGTATGTTCCCTCCTCTCTCTCTCTCTCTCTCTCTCTCTCTCTCTCTCTCTCTCTCTCTTTCTCTCTCTCTCTCTCTCTCTCTCTCTCTCTCTCTCTCTCTCTCTCTCTCTCTCTCTCTCTCTCTCTCTACCGCTAAGCTACTTAAGAATTATTGTATATATATATATATATATATATATATATATATATATATATATATATATATATATATATTAACGATATTTAAAATGAATGTGTGGTTATTTGTACATGCGTGACTTCAACTAGTCCTCAGTCCTTATTTTAAGAGACTTCATCTGTGTTGAGTTTTTAACATTAAAAAAAAATAATTACGAAATCAAAGTAAGAGTCTTGGTTTTTGTTTCTTGTCAGGGGTGATAGTCTACATGTATTGAATTTAGCTCATGAGGTTTTGATAGCTGTAATTGTGAATGCTACGTTGTGTTCTAATGCTTGCGTTATTGGATATTTAGGTGTGATCTTTGCATGAATTTGACATAATTTGTCTTTTTATATATTTTTTTTTATCTGATTTTTTGTTGTTTATTTTCTTTATATTTTTATTTAATTTAGAAGTGAATTAATATAATTTTGTATAGTGCTCGAGACTGTTTAACATTCTCTGATCTATTTATTTAACCAGTTCGTCATCCGTTGAGAAAACAACTGATGATCTCAATTTTCCTTGCCAGAATGCTTTGTCATAATTGTCTGCTTGCTGTTGGGATACAGTGATGAAAACTGAGGACTTAAATTAATAAGAAATCGATGTGATATATCATGTGTAGATACTTACTTGATTTTACTTCTCTCTTGTCAGAGTTTGAAAAGACGACTCTCTTCCCTTCGGTTTCTTCTTTTTTTATTTGTGTGTTTTCTTTTTGTTTGTTGGTATTTTTGGGGGGTTTTTTTTGTTTGTTTGTTTGATTATTTGTTTTTGTTTGTTTGTTTTTGTTTTTTGGTTCGAAAAAAAATATTTTTCTACATGATATCCCCTATATTTAAAATTTCGACATGCAGACATTTATGATTAGATTATTTGCTAATGTGTAATAAACTAATTGTTTTGTGCATGCCATTTCTTTCATTAACAGACATCTCAATATTATTTTTAATAAGTGTTGAATAATATTCTTACACTTCGATGATATAAAATGTAAATATATGTTCAAAAGGAGTGAAGTCATGTCTAGATATTGTAAATTTGGTCTTGGTGAATTTTTTTTTTTTAGAAATACGGAATATTTTTAATACAATTTGCTCAGCTTTAGAGAATGACGCTGTAAAAAGATGATTTGTATAAAAAGATTTATCTAACTATAAATTTAAAGGACAATCAAAAAGATAGGTAATATGTCATTGAGATGTGAGATGACATAAATGGGAGATTATTTACTGTCACTAATATTATTTCTCCCCAAATGGTGACCGACCTCCAACTTTAAGTGACCAGTCAACCATGAAAATAATTTTTAAAATGAAAAGGTGACCACCAATCAATGAGATATTTGAATGTGATGTGGACGCAGCGTATTAGAGATAATTGTTATAAATTAACGACTAGTTTCCTTTAGTTTTCATAAAGAGACAGGATGATGGGTGGAATTGATGATGCATAAATTTGTTAACCCTATCCTTACTAACTACAGGAAAATCGTCACATTCGTTATGATACAACCAACATTTTTCATATTCAAATTTCTCTCGTACATTATAAAATTTAAAGAAAATGAGCAGTGTGTAGTAGAGCATGTTTTACTTGAGAAATTACGTATCGCAAGAACTTACTGTGTTGTGTTTGAGTGATAAAAAAATATATTTTTGTGTTAAATGGGTGTGACGTTTTGGGGAAAATCCTGAAAATGGCAGGTAAGGAGAGAGTTAAAGTCGCATATGTAAGATTAGCACACACTTGTCTTGATGCAATCAAGTAGTTTTCAGGCATTCCCATTTGCTAAACTGTTATCAAATAAGTTGAGCAATCAACGCTATAAATCCAGTCATATTAAGAAATATTCAATATTGGTTTACTTTTTAGATTTTGATGTGACTAAATTTGGTTTCTACAAACGAGAACAGATGTAAAGTGCAATGTGAAAATCACAAATTATATGTGATTATTATTTTATTAAATCTGTCAGAGTGATTTTTTAAATTCACAATATATCATCTGGACATGACTTTTATCTCAAAATCTCATGAACTTTATATTTTGTATTTTTGATACAACATGATTTTTAATGAGACTTTGGAAATAAATTTCAATACTTGTCATGGTTTTAATATTTTCTTTTCTTACATTATGCGAGCAAAATCAATATGCATGTAGTGAAAACTGTTGAACTACGAGGTACTTAGTCATAGTTGGTCTATTGCCCTTATAATCTTGTTTCATGTTTTACAATGCCTGCTTTTGGTCAGGTACAATTTTCAGCTATGTTTTGGTATAAACCCAATAGTAAAAAAGTTCATTTCTTACACTGGGAAAATCCCAACTCAAGTAAAACAGATAGTATATTAGATAAAGATCTGAACAAGTGTGTATGAAAGGTGCCAGAGAAAACAAGAAAGAAAAATACAAGAAAAAAAAAACATTTAAAAAAAATCAGTCTACCATTCATGGTAGCACGTCTAACTGGTAATCAGAAGGTCTGAGGTTCGATCCCCAGTCGAGGTAGACTGATTTTTTGGAATGGTTTTTTTTCTTGTATTTTTCTTTCTTACTTTCTCTAGCACCTTTCATACACACTTGTTCAGATCTTTATCTTACACCGGTGCCTTCTCCTTAACTTCTTAATTTGATATTATATTATTAGACTATGAGTCGATGAAATTGCTCGCAGGAATATTTTATGTAGTATTTTTTCTTCTTTCAATCGATCAAATGTGATGTTAATTCATTGGTTGTTGTTTTTCTTTCAGCCACTGGATCAGCCAGTGTCCGTGGATCTGCCAAGCCCAGCAGTAAAAAACGTAAGTACTCATTGGCCAAGACCAAATAAGAAATGATGCGGTCTTTGGTGTTAAAAAAAATGTTTAATCCAAATTCATAAATATAATACCAAACCCTCTCCCCATACATACACAAAATATAAAGAAAGAAAAATAATGATACCCTAATGATACTATAAACTTTTCCAACTTTCAAGATGATGAAATCATCATTGTCAAAATCATCACTTATTGGTTTTATTTGATTAAATTGTAATTTGAAGTTTATAAAACTGTTTTATTTTATCCATCATGATGGATATCACATGTTTTACCCCAGCAATCACCAACTTAATCCATTTCCATTCACCATCCTTAAAGATTATTATATAGCATTACCTATTTGCACTGTCAAGATCTGTATCCCATCATTTTATTTGGATAAGTCGTATTATTTAGTCCATTCGTATTGGTAAAAAGTAATAAACAAAAATGAAAATAACAGCTTCTGAAAAGAGCAAAATACCAAACACATAACATTTCGGGCTCAAAACCCTTCTTCTGCCAACAGCAACAATGAAAACATTAATACATTACTAAAAAAAAACCCAGATTGATGAACTGAATATTTACCTGTCATCAATCTGGTGTTTTAGTAATGTATTTATGTTTTCATTGTTTTTTAAGATAAGATATACTTTATTGATCCTGAATGGAAATTATCACAATGTTACACATCAATCATCTTTATATTAGCACATATTTATACATTGTCATGAACTAATTGATGAAAATACGAAGATAATTAAAAGCAAAATAAACATCAAATATAATAAAATATTCATAAAATATACAGCAGTTATAAGCAATGCTATAACAATCGGACATGAAAGTAGAATAGAGTTGTAATAATGGATTTGTAATGTAAATAGAATTTTGAAAATAGATTATGAACGATTGCACATAGCCAACACAGGTTGATAAAAAGTAAAAATAAAGCATGGTGTTGTTTTTTGGGGGTTTTTTTGTTGTTGCCTGAAGAAGGGTTTTGAAGTTGAAATGTTCCGTGTTTGGTATTTTGTTCGTTTTTGAAGCCGTTATATTCATTTTTTGTTTATTACTTTATACAGTCCACATCTTCCAGCAGCTATTATCACTTTTATTCGTATTAGTACAAGATTCCACCAGTGGGAAGAGCTTGTGAACCTTTTAATACTCACTGTCAGTATGATAATGATACTCAAAAGTTACTGTTAAGAAACTAGAATACATTACAAAATTCATTCGATTTTTACCTAAATATTTACTTTAAATAAATTCAGGTCTTAATCAGTCCAGCCATTCTACCACAGGTATTAGAAATACATAACACGATATCATTTTGTATTCAGTTTTTAATTCCCTTATTATTTATTCTGTTTTGTTTTGGTTTTGTTAATTCAATCCATTCATGGGTTTCATACTATTCTCTCTAAAGTTGAACTCTAATAGCGGTGGTTTTCGCAGATGTCTATTTATTTATTTGTTTGTTAATTTATTTATTTATATATTTATTCCTTATTTATTTATTCATTTATTTATCTATTCCTTTATTTATTTATTTATTTATCCACCGTTTTAATAGTTGATAACCCACAAATTCATTTAACAATTAATCTATTTCTATCAGATATTTAACGCGTGAAATTAAATGATATTGGTGTCCCGTATTATGCTGTCTGAACACTATATCTTCCTCTTCTGAGCTGATTAAAGAAATTTTAAAAAATATAATGTCTTTTTCATCTCTTTATTTATATATTTATCATCATCATCATTTATTTATTTATTTATTTATTTGTTTATTTAGTTATATATTTGTTTGTTTATTTATTTATTTTCTAATTTAATTAATTGGAATTTTTTGATTTCCTTTATTTTTATTCATTTATTTATTTTTGGAAAACGGTGGCACCTATTATAGAATTCGTAACAAAATGGTTTAACAACTCTGAAGTCTTGATAAATATCAAATGGCCTCCACTTGAGTTGAATGTGATAGTTCTGATACCTTTGACTATGAATCTCCATTTGCATTGACAATAAATGGGCTGGGTTTTTGTTATTGTTTTCGGATTGGGTTGGTTTTTTTTGTTTTTTTTTTTTTTGTTTTTTTTTTTTGTTTTGTTTTTTGGGGGGGGGGGGGGGTTCTATTTTTTATTTGTTTTGTTTCGTTTTTTAGTTTATTATTATTATCACTATTATTATTTTTTTAGGGCGGGGGAGGGGTGTTTTTTTTAAACATAAAAAGAGAAACATTCAACTTAAAGTGGACGGTTTTATTACATGTTTAAAATAAATTAATAAATATATTTATATATATATATATATATATATATATATATATATATATATATATTATATATATATATATATATATACATATATATATATATATATATATATTTATATATAATATATATATATATATATATATATATATATATATATATATATATATATATATATATTTAATTATCACCCGTGTTTTGTTGTTATTTACCCATTTATTTGAAAAACTAATATTCTCATGTTCTCATATATTCATCTATTTCCTGTGGCGAAGAAAATTATATGACATTTCCATAGTATGGTTTGAATATAACATAACTTGACCGGATTATGATTTCACTGAACTAACATTAACTTGTGCTCATATTAAACGTAAACGGTGCATGCGCCGTTTGACTAAAAAAAAAAGCAAACAGTTAATAAAAGAGCTTGGGCAATTTCATTATAAGGAGAGGTTTGACGCATGATAATTATCCATTTGAAATACGATGTTGTCTTTTTTTTTTCATTGTTTAATGATTGGTTTGGTTATTTTGGATACAGACTCTTTTCAATTACATTTACTATAATTTCCTCATTTGATTGTTTTTGGACTTGAAAAACCATTACAAAAAATCTTGAGCACTTTAGCTTTTTGATTTTATTCTTCTCATAACAATTCCCTGAGAAACTGCGTTAGTATCTTATTTTTATACATTATTTCAATACCAGTACCAGAATTTAATTCAGAACTAATAGTCGAACAAGTTTTTACTCCCTGTCACAATGAAAGTCTGCTTATATATTTAGGTTATAATTTCTTAGAATTATTTTAACTTGAAAATTTTGTAAACGTTGAACTTAATACTGCTGGTTCAAGGAGAACATTTAAAGATTTTGTTAATCATCATTTATTCATTTCTCTTAGATGTGACAAATAAAGTTCAATAACATTTTTGTTACCATTTGCCCCCACCACCGCTCCCCCCCTCTCTCTCTCTCTCTCTCTCTCTCTCTCTCTCTCTCTCGCTCTCTCTCTCTCTATCTATCTATCTATCTATCTATATGTCTCTCCCCCCCCGCTCTCTCTCTCTCTCTCTTTTATATCTCTGCCACTCTCTGTCTCTCTTTCTCTCTCTCTCTCTCTCTCTCTCTCTCTCTCTCTCTCTCTCTCTCTCTCTCTCTCTCTCTCTCTCTCTCTCTCTCTCTCTCTAGTATTTATCTATCCCTCTATCTTTAGCTCCTTAGTTCTGTCTATTTTTAAAATTTATCTCTCTCCTCTCTCTCTCTCTTTCCCTCTCCTCATTTGATAATGATGGAGAGTTTGTATTATTTATTCATGAGTTTTGATTGAATCTGATAACTTATCGATGAAATCAATAATGCGATCCCTTAATATCTACTGTAATATTACCACTCTATTACCATACTTTCTATATTTCTATTCTATTATATGCGCGCACCCAACGACTTATAAGAATTTCCCATTGCTTATTTAAATAAAGCACCATAACAAATTGTTACACTTGTTATCAAGCAGACTTACATTTTATCAAATGATTTATGCATTCAAACTGTGTAATACGCAAAAACATGAAGTTAATTTATTTTGAAATATGCTTCAACTATCCAATAATTTAAAATCTAGTCAAACCATTACAAACAAATTAGCATTGTTTACTCTTAAATAGTTGCTTATATATTATGCCATGTTAATTTGAGGCGAATGTATGTTTTACAAGTAATAAAATGCTTTTGTCCAGGCTTTGAATCCATACCTGTATTGACCCAAACTCAAAATTTATGATATGCCACAGCGAGCGTATAATATATGTATATATATATATATATATATATATATATATATATATATATATATATATATATATATATATATATATATATATATATATATATATATATATATATATATATATAACTTACTGAGAAATCAAGAGAATCCAATGTAAAGTTTCAAATAATTCCATCTATCTAGCAAATGATTTCATGTAGGTAGCATGGTTGTGGTGCTAGAATTGTATCGTGTGTAAAAATGTTAGCTTTTGTGATACTAATCTCACAACCACTTTGTTTTCCCCTGGCACTGTGTGACGCCCTCGTCAACTTTTACAGATACCACACAGACTGAACAAGGTTGGTCCATGTAAAAAAAACAACAACAAAAACAACAAAAAGAATAAAACATCACCTTCCATCATTCTCATCATCATCATCATCATCATCATCATCATCATCATCATCATCATCATCATCAACATCATCATCATCATCATCACCTTGTCTTGCTTACGCCTCCCCTACCCCCATTCCCCTTGACCCTCCCGCCTCCATCCTCGCTCACACTTACTGCCTCCCTTCTCCTATCTACTCCACCCTCCCTTTCAATACTATAATATATCCTTAAATTAGCACGGTTCACAATTTAACTATAATATCATCTTTAATTGTATAAGAAAAACACATTGCACGATGTTTGTTGCGTGATTTTGTGTGATGATATAATTACTGTTTGCATAGTAATTGTAGTTGTAGTTGTATTATCATACGTACTACTATTGTTGTGGTCTCTTGCCTATCTCTGAATTTAAGTCAACCAAATTTTGTTAGAAGACACCTATTGTTTTTATATGTAAAAAGGCTTACATTGCTGGACACGACATTTATATTATTTGCTAACACAACTGGAGACCATATCTCTTTTTGTGTGAGTTTTAAACCGTCTTAAAACAAAGGTTGATCATGATAAGGACGAATGAATTAGTCTCCAGAACACATGTTTTATCTCGATATAGTTGTCAGTTGTGTTTCTCTCTTCTCTCTCTCTCTCTCTCTCTCTCTCTCTCTCTCTCTCTCTCTCTCTCTCTCGCCCTCCTCTCTCTCTCTCTCTCTCTCTCCTCTCTCTCTCTCTCTCTCTCTCTCCCTCTCTCTCTCTCTCTCTCTCTCCTCTCCTCTCTCTCTCTCTCTCGCCCTCCTCTCTCTCTCTCTCTCGCCTCTCTCCTCTCTCTCGCTCTCTCTCTCTCTCTCTCTCTCTCTCTTCTCTCTCTCTCTCTCTCTCTCTCTCTCTCTCTCTCTCTCTCTCTCTCTCTCTCTCTCTCTCTCTCTCTCTCTCTCTCTCTCTCTCTCTCTCTCTCTCTCTTGTGTGAAATTTCTTTTATCAACTTGAGAACCTATTTTACGAGCTTACGATATATTTCTACCTGTATTGTAGAAACAGACACCTTGTAGAAACTTTAAAATAATTGCACAACGTGCTCTTAAGCCTGCATATTGCATTACGTCACTTTTAACTATGGGATGGATCAAAATTTGCCCCTTTTAGACTTTTTTCACCGTTGCTATGATTGGATAAAGACTTAAATTCAGAGATTTTGTATCTTATATTGAAATGAGGGCTGTGGTTTTGGAAAATTCTTTTCTAGGTGAAGATATATTTCGTTCTGGTGTTTCATTTGTTTCTGTGAAATCAATATTTATCCATCCATTTATGCTTTCCTCGCCTTTCAGACATGTTGGTATTTGCAACTAGTTTTACAATTCTTTTCCAGTATTAATGTAAATGTTCTTAATGTATGTATTTCAGGTGAAGCTGAGAAACCAGAGAACCCTTGGGCAAATAGGTAAATAATAATACTGATAATAATAATAATAATAATAATAATAATAATAATAATAATAATAATAATAATAATAATAATAATAATAATAATAATAATAATATACTTTATTCAATCATTTATATAACTTTAACAATATGTTTTTCGGATGATTCACTTCAAAATATGATGTATGTCAATAACCAGTAAAGTGCAGGCTGGATTTATGTGTAGAAAAGATAAATATACATCTCTCCCGGCAACTTTTATTTCATTGTCTCTTGCTAATTCTATTTGATTTGATTTTGGTTATTTTGTCCAAATATTTAATAAAAGGGAAACCCGACATTCATTGTCTATGCTTAATTAATCATGAATCTTGCTATAAATTTACCTTCATTTGTTGCAGAGAACCGACAATAGAAGAACACATAGCAACTGTGAAGTTACAGAAAGCATGGAGAGGCTACTTCACTCGAAAGGTACAACAGGCCAGACAACCCGGTAAGTGCTGCCTTTCAAAGTCTTACGAATTTTTTCTTCAACTTCCATTTTAGTGGTGAATGTATAGTCAATGTAATATCCTAACCAAGTGGTATCATACAATTCTGACATTGTTTTCAATGGTACAAGAATCTAGAATACCTGTATGAATTCTTGGTTTTCACATTGTACTTTTATGACCAAGCGTTGGCTTCTTTTTAAAATAACCTTATTGTTCTAATTCCAACAGGTACCGAGGAAAACTCCAAAGTGGCAGAGAACTTGATGAAAAGTTGGGGGCTAATTGAAGCCAGCATTGAGGACAATGGTTTACTACTCTTAAGGTAGAGATTGTTGGTTATTCTGTCATGAAATGACGAATGAATGGTCTTATAATCGGATTTTTAAAAAATGATAATAATAATTTTACATGAAATCTGAATACATATTCACTATTACTAAATGTAAATAGAGAAAAACCTTGTTTTTATTTCTTTTCTTTCTTTTTTAAAAATCTCTGGAAAAGAATTTTTAAAATCTCAATATTTAGTTCTAGGTAATCTGTCATAAATATCTCCATTCGACTCAGTTTTGAAAATATAGATATTTATAATACAAAAATCTTTTATTCTTTTATTTTTTATCAAAGGAATATTTAATTTTTTTTTTCTATATCGGTATATTTTGAAAACTTTTAAGAGACATCTGTTTTACTTATTTATTATATTGCATTATGAAATTATCTAAATATATTTTTAAAGCTTATTTATTCATTCATTAATGCAATGTAGACCAGGATACAATTTCAATGGGTTTGCTGGCTCTGAAGGACAGCTTGTTTAAATTAGTCATGATAATATTATGGATGGTTTGAAATTTAAATTCAAATGATCCATTAAAAAATAAATTACTAGTCAATTTTGAGTTTTGACATAATGTATCTCTTGTAACGAAAATTACAGGGAGATGTTTAAGAGAGACTAACAATATTAATTGTCAATATTGATTGCTAAACTACTGTGTCTCTTCTCATGACAATTATAGAGAGATGTTTAAGAGAGACTCGGACATCATGCCTCATTACCCCTTCTACAAAGATGAATGGAACAAAATATCATACGCTGACTATAAGGGTGTTTTCCCTGATCAGCCATCGATGAACTGGTTTATAGTATTTAGGGAAATCTTCTATGTGAAGGAAGAAATGCTTGTTGTTCCAAGATTGTATGTCCCTATCAACACATGCATGCTACGTGTCATTGACAATGACACCGGAACGGAAATCCCTCGGGTCTTCCAGAAAGTGGCTCCTTACATCTACAAGAAAAATAAGGTCATTAAAAAAATATATAGTTTTGTTTTTTTGTTGAGGTTTTTTTGGTGTTTTTTTTTCAACATTTTCTTGCATTTTTTTTTCTCTTTTAATTGCATCAAAGTAGGTTTAAAATACTATTTGTCATTGATTTTATAGTCAATAACTTTTGTAGTTATATTTTTAGAAAGCAATTTAAGTCATGATTGGTGTTTCTGCAATTTTATTTTGTTGTTGTCATCTTTTTAAAAGAACTTTTAGAGCACTGTTCAAAAGTATTTTATATTTGCTGGCTTATATGGCTATGAAGTTTTACTTTATATGTTTTTGATTTTAAAACATTTTACCATTATTACATATGTTTCAATTTGTGTTTGCTCTTGCAGAAGGGTTACTCATTTGTGGCAGAAGCAAGAACAGTTGAGCAACCTCTGGCCTCAGGCAACTGGCGCATGCGTCTTATCGGTTCCCTCAGTGCACTTCCAGCTCCAGTGACAGGGGAAGTTTGTTGTAACTTTGTCACAAAAGAAATCAGAGACTACTATGTGCCAAATCCACAGAACATTATATTCAGGTTTGTGGAATATTCAACTTATGATGATTATTCAAAGAACTATGCTCTCAATGAATTACAATTAATCTTTCCACTGCCAAAAATCCCCTCTGATATTTATTCAATGAGCAAGTAACAGGATTTTTTTTTTTTTCAAAATTAGAAACTACGCTCTTCTGCTTCCATTTCATAGGCATTTCATGAAGGGATATAGGTAATCCTGCAAACAAACGTCTGATGTGAACATAAATCACCCGTTGTCCTAAGTGAGCAAATTTAGGGTTAAAATGTCTTGTCCAAGGATAAAAATGAAAGTGCCTGAAGCGGGCTCGAACCTGGGACCTTCCGGGTCACAGTTCATTGTTTTAACCACTCGACCACCTACCTCGACAGTTATGTGTAGGAGATGAGACAAAATTTGTCACCATCAAGATTTGCTTTCTTGTTTTGCTTTATCTTTTGTTTGGCCTCTTAAAAGATACTTATGAATGATGTAAAACAAAATCCATTGGTTCTAGGGTTTTGTAGAATCATTTGCTTTGGTGACAGGGAAACCCAAAATGTCAGCATTCATTTTTGTTTATTTTGTATTTAATTTTTTTTTTAAAGAGACCAAATACTGTCAACTTTGATTAGCAGCATTCTTATCTTATTTTCTTGTTTGTTTTGTTTTTGGGTTTATTTGTTTTGGTTTTTTTTCTCCTTTAAAAGTTAAACATGAATATTATCTCAATTTATGTATATAATCCATGTGCATGGATGTGTGCATGCATGCATATATGTGATGAATATGTCCTCTTACTTTGATACGTTGTGAATCTGACCTGCCCATTTGTTTTATAAAATGCATACTTTGTCATTTAACTTAGGATGCGAGATATTCATGTTTTCTTTTCTTTTCCTGATTTTCATATAATTTCCTTTTTCTTTTCTTTTATTATTTTTGGGGCGGGGGTTTGTTTTGTGAATTTAATAATTTAGAAGTGCCTACACTCAACTTGCATGATATTTATTTCAACCACCAGACAATCGGTGAAAATCACAGAGGACCATTTTGCAAGCCTTCAAGTGAATACATCCAAACATGACGTATACATCAAACTCTCTGTCTTGGACAATGAAGAAGAGGTCATTAGCACGGTTGGCAAAGGTCACGTGGTAATCCCAGCCTTCACCTTCCTCAAAGACATCACCCAGGAAGACATCGACAACAGGCGATCTAGCTCAAGGGCTTGTAAGTGAAAAGATAAATACAATTTTTGTTTGCAATGCTTACTTATAAAGACGATAATGATGAAAAGATACTGTTAATGAAACTATTAATAACGATGATGATAATAATGATAATAATTACTAATAGTAATTGTGATGATGATGATTTTATTACTGTTATTATTATTATTATTATTATTATTATTATTATTATTATTATTATTATTATTATTATTATTATTATTATTATTATTATTATTATTATTATTATTATTATCATTATTATTATTATCATATCCTTAAAGATTTCAATGAAAAATTTATTTTGTTTTTAAAATATTATTTGGTGATGTGGTATTTAAGGTCTCACTACCGACCATGGCTTAGCATTAGAAAATAAATGATTCCATGATCCACTTTATTGAATGCTTTTCTCTCCAGCTGTCCGGGGTTCAACAACAGTGACAACCAAGCCTGAGAAAACCACTTCCAAACTGAAGAGAACAGAATCTGCAGTCAGCACGGAACATGCTCCTCCTTCAGTAAGTACGAATGCGTCAGGGAACGTAGGTGAATGTAGAAGATTTACATTGACGAGAGTATCAAGAACTCTTTTGTGACTTGTACTCCCACTTCCGACATTACAGCTTATATTCGTACAGTAGAAAACCTTCATTGCATGATTGAGAGGAGAGAGAGAATGAGATGTGGCAAAGAGCGTTGTGCTAAAGTGGAATACACATATTGAATGCATTCTGTTTGCATTTCTCTGTCATCAATAATCAAGATGGTACCATTTGTAAATTTCCATTTATCTCATAATTAAGTTAAATTCATCACATTTTTATACTTTATGGCATTGTTTTGTTTTTTTTGCTGTAGGATATCGCCATCACATGATTTGTATTGTAAGTCGAAGAATAGTTGAATGCTAATTCATTAACTATTTTTAATGAACATTCTTGCGAATATAATGTCATACGCTCAAAACAAGGACATCTAAAATGACAGACTTAAGGCTGATTTTCATTGTTTACATTATTTTTCTCAGAGAAGCAGTATGAGATCTGATGCTGAGCTTGCCGAACGCCTAGAGGAAACTAGGGTGCGTTTTTAGGAATTTTGGATTTCATTTTATTTTGGTTTTTCTTGTTTGTTTGTTTTTTGTTTTGTTTTTCAGGGGAGTTTTTTGTTTTGTTTTGTTTTTTCTTGTTTTTGTTGGGATTTTTGTTTGTTTTTTTTTAAAATTGGTTTTTGTTTGCTTGTTTCTTTGCTTTTGTATTTTGTTTTTCTTTTTTTTTCTTCTTTTTTTAAATTTCATTTTGAATAAAATTCAATCAGCTGAATTAGCAGATGCATGATTAATTCTGAATTCAATATGGCAAAATGTAGGCTTTTTTGTCAGAAATATAATGGACACTATTGACGTTTATTTATTTATTTATTTATTTAGTTATTTATTTATTTACGTATTTATTTGTGTATTAATTTTTTGTAGCTTAAAATAGTTATTTTTCCCCATTTTCCCCTTTGTTTTACAGCCTCACAAATATATAATCCAAGCCGCAGTTCTACAAAACAGCTGGCCGCTCTCCGAAAGTAGTTGGCGATTTGTACAAATGTTGAAGGAAATGGAGAAGAATGAGTTGAAAGGTGAGATAGATAGTTTGCTACCCAAAAATAAAAAGATAAGAAAAACAAAGCTCCATGACACTTATATTTTCATAAAAGCAAGATTTGATTTGTACTAAATTATGGCTTGTACATAATATCATAACGTGGCTTCTTAAAAAGTAGTTATTGCTGTTTATGACAATAATAATAATAATAATAATAATAATAATAATAATAATAATAATAATAATATTAATAATAGTAATAATAATAATAATCATAATAACATACTTTGAGCATCTATATATTTGCACTATCCACTAAACATACTCAAAGCCCTTTACAAAGTGGCCCGAAGCCAATAGCAACATTTAACATTTAGGATGACACATAACACCAGTTAGGCGATATTACAATTTTTCCCACGAAAGACAACGATATTAATGGCCAGGTCCTCTTTTTACATTTGAGTACGATGAGAGAATGTAAGTAAAGAGCCTTTTCCAAGGACTCAACTATGCGCTGCTCAGAGCAGCACTGGAACCCTGTACATTTCTATCCAAAGATGAGTGTCATACTACTAGGCCACATAGCTACACAATAAGATTAAGACCTCATGCTTTTTTATGTCTTTTGCATACACTTTGTTTAAGTCTATAGGATTTAGTGTGACTGTTAATATTGTAAGATTCCATATATCTCTATTCAACTTTGTTACCTTCTTTAAATATCATTCAGTGAGTAACAAGGAGCGACCTCCGTCTCCTCCAAAAGTAGAGAAAACTCCAGCTGCAGGTGGCAAAGGCAAACCAAAAGGAGGCAAGGACAAAGGTGGAAAAGACAAAGGTCAGGATAACAAAGGTTCAAGGCCATCCTCACAACAGTTCGATATCACCAAACCAAATTGGACTCTTCGTGTTGTCAGTGATGCATCTGCAGCCGTGAGTAATACAGAGTTTTATTTCTTCTCCATTATCCTTTTCTGTTTTGTATTATTATTATCATCATCACCATCATCATCATTATTATTATTATTATTATTATTATTATTATTATTATTATTATTATTATTATTATTATTATTATTATTATTATTATTATTATTATTATTAAGTAATTTATTAATTAATTGATTGATTAATTAATTTATTTATAATTACCTTTGCAGGAAGAGATTGAAGTGAAAAAAGATACAGAGAGAGCAGATGAGATCAGGGCAATGAAGAAAGCTTGGGAAGATGCTGAACCCGGAAGAGCTGCAAAGGTAAAAATAGAAATTTGTGTTGACATGGAGAGTTTTATAATAATAGAAAGTAAAGTTGTTCTGTTTCATCTTTAAGGGAATTTATATGTGGAGTCTATTTTCAAAAAACAAAAAGGCGGAGTTGATCTAAGCATTGGCCGCAATTCAGGGACACAAACTGAGCATTAGGGATTAATAATGATAATAATAATAACAATAATAACAATAACAATAATAATAATAATAATAATAATAATAATAATAATAATAATAATAATAATAACACTTATTGTCCAACAAATGGCAATTTATGTCTGGTAAACATTGCTCAAGAAAATTGTGTTATGACGCGAAAAAAAAAAATAGACACAGAAACAGATGGAAACATATATATACAAAACGCACATATATTAAGTGTCTTGCTCATAGAAGATAAAAAAAGAAAAAAATCTTGCCGAATGCCTTGTGCCTGAATGAGTCCCCTGATGCGATGCCTTATCCATTCAACCATTATGAATGATGTTAGAATTACCTGTTAACTGTTGAATATTGACATGAACAACTTAACTGATTTTTTCCTTGATAGCTCATGATCAAAGTGACTGATGGTAATTGGGGCCACGGAAAATTAATCACTACTAATCCGATGTTAATTTATCCAAATATCGACATTACTCTTTATCTCTTATACTTTTTTTCATTAAAAAAAAAATTATAAATATCTGCATTCATTATTTTCAGGCATTGCAGTCCAGACTGAAATATCTCAACTCTCACACAATCAAACTCCAAGCATCTGAAGATGAACCAACTGCAACAATATCATCAGAAAATGTCACCCAGGCAGAGTCTGGTGTAACCTTAGCAACCTCTGAGAATGACCAGACTCCTCCTACCCCAATATCACTGGGTGAACATTTCGAGTCGGAAACGACCTTGACCTTGGAGCCACCTCCACCTCCCCCAGCCAAGGAGATGTTGGAACCCCTAGACTTGACTCCTTTCATCAAGTAAGATTAACTCATTCTTGTTACCATCGTCTTCGCATTATGATCATCATTTTTTGTCAGATGAAACAAATCTATTTTTTTTAAAAATTCAGTCATTAAAATTATCAACCCACAAGTTTCACTATTAAGAAATTTAATATGACTCAACGCTTACACTCGAAGTTTAAAGCATTTCAATAAGCATTATTGTTATGCAAGGCTTATCCATGGATTAGCTACAATGAACTGGTTGCTGTACAATATTTTTTTGCTATCGTATAAAATGTATTTATTAGTCTTTTTATTTGCCTGTACAGATCTTGTTTTTTTTTACTACAAATATGTAACATTTTACAAGGTTTGTAATAAGAAAAAGGGAAAACATAATATAGAAATGGCAATCTAGAAGACTTACATGACAAGGTTTTCAGACTCAGGTTTGGGGTGGGGGGTGGGGGGGGGGGGGGGGGGGAGTAATATATATCGCGATAGTTTCTGTCCAGTAGCTCACCAAAAAGAGCACAAATAAATACAGAAAATGTCATCTTTTCATTTTAATATGTTTTGATGCTTCGCCAGGAAAACCCAACCAGAGCCTCGCTACCTTGATGAAGCAGAGATGGAGAAGCTTCTGACCAAACGCCAACAGGAAATAGCCGAATACAAGGCATTCCGTGAAGGAGTAGAGAAATGGCGGGAGGCAGACAGATTCAACAGGAACAAAACTAAATTACAACAGTTGGAACAGTGCCAGGCTTTGCAGGTGAGATACATATTTAACGTTTTTTTTAGTTTTGTGTTGGTAGATTGGATTGTTGAGTTTTATTTTTGTTTCTTTCTTCTTTCAATACCTATCAGCATGTGGTATATATTGACCGGAAGAGAGATAAAAAAGTTGACTTTATTATAGCCTAAGGAAAAAATGCAAGACACTGATCACATGCTTGATTTCAACGATAATTTTTATAATCTTTATCGTATACTGTAAATTTTGGCATCAGAGAGTAAGATTGTGTTATTGTATCGCATACTATTTCCTTAGATTCTACATGCCCTGGTCTTACGGGCAATTAATTTCTCATTTTGACCAGTAACTGCATAATTGGTTGAATGATGCAATAGAATCTGGGAGCGTATTGAATCACTTTTCATTCTTAACTTTTTAGCATTGCACCTCACGCTAGATAATGTAGATATGTCAGCATCTTTGCATGCATTTTTATATCAATAAATTATCAGTAACTTCACTTATTTATTTACAGAGGTGGTCACAGTATTAATTTGATATTATTTATTCCATTTTGACTATAAAAATACACCGCATGTATTGCTTGATATAATATAATCAATATGAACAATGTTTCAAACATGAATAGCAGTAAATTTTTTTAGTTGGTTTAGAGTCCATGTTTATATCTCTGTCTGACACTGCAGACTTAAATGCGGTTTTAAAATTCCATGAATAGTCAACAGTTTTAATTTTTCATTCTAGTCATTAAGTCCACCTCTCATTTATATCATTTTCTAGCACCGCAAGTTTTCTTTTTAAATGTTAAATTGTGATTTCATATTTATAGTTTTTCAACCTTCAAAATGCATGTATCTTTTTTTCCCTTCTTTGCACACACATTGACATTTTTGTAGCTTTCTGTGGACAAACACAGGGCTGCTTACTATTCGGGTCTGGTAAATTATCGTCGTACAAGATTACTGACCTCCTCCATGCTGAGTGACGCTGGCTCATTAGGGTCTACTCACTCAATTCATGATTCAGAATTAGAAGATGTTTAGGTCCATTGCTGTTGTTGTAACTTACAGGCTGCTTACTAGACGTAGGCAATCATAATCGAGCTTCATGTGTGAATATTGATTTAGTATTTTTCTTTGCTGTATAGAGTCGTTTCGACAATGTTTGATGGAGTTACCGGAAATTGGTAATAAAGATATTCACAGCTATACATCATGTCTAATTTGCTCCTTTACTTGACCTCACTGTCCTTTAGTTGTTTTGTTTTTTTTAATGTTTTTTTTTTCTAATATGAAATACTAAACATTTCAATAAAATTAAGTGTTGTTTAATATTATTGTGTTGGGTTTTTTGTTTTGTTTGATTTTGGAGTTTTGTGTGTATGTGTGTGTGTGTGTCTTTGGGTTTTGGGGGATTTTTTTGTTATTGTTTTATTATTTTTGTTGTTGTTTTTTTTTTTTTATTCTAAGACCGATATTTCCCCCTAATAATTCTTAAAATAAAACTAGTTTGAGGCATCCGTATCATTTTTTAAAGAATTACATACAGAGTTTTCATCACAACCCTGAAGGATAACAAGAGAATAATACTAACTGAGCAAGTCATTAATCCAAAAGGGCTTCAGTTCATCTACTTCTAAAATTTCAGTTTCAGTCTATTTTATACGTGGTTGAAATTTGAAAATAGAAGAGAGATAGAAGAGACACACACCTTGACTTTATAGCCCAAGAACAGTGAATGGAATTGGCAATGAATATAGGACACTATTCTAAAGGGCCAAGTCAGGCAGCGGTAGCCGCTTTGTAAAGGAGCAATAGTGTGCTTGACTTTCATCTCATATTTTGTCACCAGCCTTAAACCAAAGAAAAAAAAATGTAGCCAGAATAGATACAATGATCCATCGAGCCTCAAAAGTGTCAGTTTTTACTGTATTAAATTTCTCCAAATACTTGATAAAGCGCCTAACACCCTCTGTACATTGATAGTTTAGGTCGGTTCATACAAAAGTGAAGATCTCTGGGTTCAAGTGCATTTCATTTTTTGTTTGTTTGTTTGTTTAATTCATTGAGATTGAAATGTAAATTGATGTTAACGTAGCTAGCTAAATGTTTGTCTTGTCGCATGCCATTTTTTCTTTCCATTTTTATTCAATAAACTGCAAATTAGTTTTTTGGGTTTTTTTAAAATTTTCAAATTCCTCATTAGTTTGGGATTCGATGTGCATAATCAATGGTAGCAAGAAACCTTGGCAGTACTTTAGATAAAAGTCCTCAATGTAGAAATCCTCTTCCAATATAATTTGTCACTCATCAAATTCGTACACTCAAAGGGACAATCCATGTCTCCTTTGGGATCGCTTTGATCTTTATTTTTTTTTTTTCAACTGTCGCTGATGGGATGTGAATCAAGAATTGGTTTGTTTACTGTCAGAACTTCATGTATTTCAATTTGCACACCTATCTTCTATGCCCTCAGGGCTGGTGATGTTATGAGACACATTATTCTATAAA
The DNA here is from genome assembly GCF_034508935.2 of Berghia stephanieae. Lineage (NCBI taxonomy): Eukaryota > Metazoa > Mollusca > Gastropoda > Nudibranchia > Aeolidiidae > Berghia > Berghia stephanieae. The sequence goes on from NC_088362.1 coordinate 52,316,670, forward strand.
TTGTGTTTTGGGTTTCATTAACATTCTGCATCATCTGTGTCAAATGAGAACTTCTGCCCGTGGTTTAAATTATTGCTCGAATTTCTTATGTTTTTCATTTGTCAGAAATATTGTGCTGGTGTAAGAGTTGTGTATATTTTTTCATCTATTCTTTTCAGGAAAATTGATAAATGATATCAATCGTCTTTATTTAGTAAATTAAGTTTCTTTTCTTAGAAAATTCATAATAATAATAATATTATGCATTTTTTCATATCACTAACATAAGAGAGTTGTTTATTCCATCATTAAACATAAAACAAAAAAATCTGGCGCACTGAAATTTGATGTTGTTTTTATAATGTATAATTTAACAGTGAAACCTAGACTAAATGATTCGAGATGACCAAATTGTGCATTTCAATGTAAAACTTTCAGTTTCTGCCAATAGATTTTGAATTTGTATTTTTTTTTTCGCTCCTTTTTCTTTCACATTGCTCTGAACTATTATTTACTTTGATTTGAAACAATCACCCTTAGGCTGCTCTGGATGCCGCAAGAGAACAGATAAATATTCCAAGAGAGGCGATTCGGCAACGCTTCCTGGATGAGGAAAAGTTAAGGATTGAGGAACTTGCTAACCAGGAGGCGGCCATGAAAGCGGAGCTTGAAGCAAAATCCCCCAAGGGAAGGAAGAAGAGTCCGTCCGGCAAAAAGAAGAAATAATTTAACTAATATCAATTTGTTATTTACACAAAAAATGAAAATGTTTTGCTCGGGAGTGTTGATGGTTAATATTTATTACATTTATATTTTGATTACAGAAAAAAAAAAGAAAAAAGAAAGCTATAAAAAAAATTGATCGTCAGAGGCAGTTAAGCTTTCTAATTAATTGGTATGTTCGAAATGAATTTCACTTGGGTATTATAGAAATACGATAATCAAAACAACTTTAAACAAGATGTTTGTTCCATCCAACTTTTTATGCAGCAATAATAATTACCCCACAGTATTTTTCGAAAAAGAATAAATGTGATAAGTTTTTGTGTTGTATAATAATAATAAGATAATTACTTTACAATAAAACTGAATTGTTCCGTCCATGCTTTAACGTGATATATGATTGGAATTAATTATTTATACACGATGATTCTTCATATTTTGTTTTAACGTGCTAATATAAAAGTATACTGATCTGTGATAGAATTTAGAATAAACATGAATCATGAATTAATTTATTAACTTGACTTGATTTGTTTTTATTTTTCATTGATTTTAATTTTGCTCATCTCTTTGTCAAAAGCAAAGACCACAGTTGTATTGTGTTTATTCATCTTGTTACAGAATCCATGTTGCACATGAGGGGGAGGGTGTTGTCTCAATATTACTTCAAGGGAAGGACACAATTCGATCCCATATTGAGTAAAGTGGGCCGAGGGGTTCTGACCTCTCTCTGCACCCAGCAGTGAATGGGATAGACCTGGTGATAAACACTAGCATCTTATCCAAAGTGTAGCAAGCAAGTGTTACCATCAATTTCATGCTACTAAAACCGGTATTAACTCCAGAGGCTATATCGCTCTGAAGAACTACCCTTTTTATGCTTTACATACAAACTCCAATGTCCTCTAATATTATCTTGGGGAAGGGGGGAGGGGGTCTGAATTTGGTTCCAAAATGTCTGTCTATGTTGATTAAATCTGTAAAAATGGCAGCTTTGCAAGAATAGCGGATCACCACTTTGCTGTTACTTCTCTTGTGAAAAAAAATTATGACACGTCAGGTTAGATCATAATCTAGCCTCATCAGTAAAGGGTTAAGGGCATCTATGGTTTAGTGGAATAGGTTTTTTGTTTAGTAGTTTTAGAAGTTTAAATGCATTTCAAAAATATTTAGGTCATTTCACGGCCTTAGAATAGGAAGCTGTGAAACACAAAAGCACAAATTAAGAGTTAAGCATCTATCACAGGGTTACAAAAAAAAAGGGGGGGGGGGGAATAATTCACATTAGGAAATCTCAGCAGTAATCTACCTACATGCCTGGTACTGGTACAAAATTCCCACCAAAATGGAGACTCGGGTGGTTTCCAAGGCTTATGATACACAATCATATAGAGAAATGTTTTACAGGCGAAAAAAAATGTCTCTTGAAGAAAAATGCACATGCTCACTTCCTATCGATTTTCTTTCTCATGGAAAAGGGACTGCAGTCATAATATGGGCAAAGCCAAGTCACTAATTTTCATTTTAGAGGAAAACAGCACTTGCCACACTTATAAATCATGTCAGTGCCTAAGAAAAAAAATATTGTACACAACACAAAAGGACAGTGAACAGATTTAGATTTCAGTGCTTGCAGCACTCTTAGTCACAAATGAAAAAGAAAAAGGGGAATAGATTCCAGTTGATTCCATGTGCCCAGCAAACTTGAGCTTGAGCTTTTATATATTGATTAATTATTTAAAAAAAAAAAAAAAAAGTAATTATTATTATTTAAAAAAAAAAAAAAAAAATTAAAATTGAGCTTTATATAGCGCAATATCCACTAAATGAAAATGTGCTCAAAGCGCTTTACAAACAGCAACATTTAACATATAGGACGGGACATGACTCCTGTTAGGCGATATTACAATTTTTCGGACAAAGACAACGCTGTTAACGGCCAGGTACTCATTTTACACCTGAGTACTGTGAGAGAATTTGAGTAAAGAGCCTTTTCCAAGGACTCAACTATGCGCGGAGCGCGAGGCTCGAACCCAGGACCTTCTGATCCAAAAGCGAGTATCATACCACTAGACCACATAGCTGCACTCAGCAACAGTGCAACATCAACTAACCGTGCTCAAAGCACTTTACAAAGGGTCCCCGATCAACAGCAACACGTAACATGTAGAACAAGACATGAAGCCTGTTAGGCGATGGTACAATTTCCCCCCCCCCCCCCCCCCGACAGAGACAACATTGTTAACGGCTAGGTACTCATTTTACACCTGAGTACGGTGAAAGAATGAGAGTAAAGAGCCTTTTCCAAAGACTCAACTATGCGCTCAGCAAGGCTTGAACCCAGGACCTTCCGATCTGAAAGTGAGTGTCATACCACAAGACCACATAGCCACAGCAAAAGGTGACCCAAATTCTCACAGACAAGGTAACCTTGCAAAAAGAAAAGGAGATAATATACAGACAGGTCCCGCTACTAATATGCAGAAAACAAAAGCACTCACATCAGAATAGTTCCCTCATAGAGAGCAAGTCACAGAGAAAGGAAAAATAAATTAGGGAGTGGAGTGTGAGATGGCCATGAGTTTTGTTTGTTTTTGAGGGTTTTACCGGCGCTTGCAACACATTAAGGTCATATCAGCGCCAGTAAAAAGGAAGAAAATGGGATAGTAAAAAGTTTCAGAATTACAGTTAAAGCACCCAAGAAAAGGTAAGACAAAGGGGAATTGGTTCAAATAGGAAACATGTGTAGATTCCAAGAGCACACCATCAAAGTACTTAGTTTGAGATCACCTAAATGTCTCATCCAGACACAAGCACAGGTCCCCACTAAGAAGAATACACTCAAATGTTTACTTACTTATCCGAACCAGCGACCACCTGAGCTCTAGCCCTTCGGTCTTGTGCCATGACGTAGAAGTTAGACGTCTTTTGTAGTTGTTCCAGGTGACTATAAAGTGTGTTACTGATGCTTGGATTTGGTGGGAGGAATGTGCATCTCAGGTCTTCAAGAGGTTGACATTCAAGCAAGTGGTGTGTTACTGTTTCATTGGCATGTGTCTTTTGTAATTTTGCTTAAATGGTTGTTGAGTGGTACCGTGTTGTGTTCTTAGTTGAAAGATGATGCTTTGCTGGTGTCTTCTGAGCTTATTTAGGCAATCAGTCTTTACAAGAGTGGTCATACGGGAAAACATACATCTACCCGTGGTGCTCATTGCCCAACTGTTCATCCATTCTTCTCTCTTATTTGTTTTGATTATTTGTTTCGCTGTGTCTAAGGATACTGGAATTGATGGTTGTAAAAGTCTGGCCAGTCTGTCTGCATTGTCATTTCCTGGTATATTTGAATGTCCCCTCAAATGTTTACAAATCATACATAATACGTAAAAAAGCATTATACAGAGATGATTTACAAGGAAAAAAATATCATCTCCCAAAACTAACTATATATTTGACTGTTTCCCTCTCAGCCAGGACCAGGACAATACCAAGTAATCTCATTCCAAGACAAAGACAGAAACATGTTGGAAAACAGATATAAGACACAGTATGTACCCCCCTGCCCACTATGGGAGGTCAGGAACCCCACCCAGGATGGCCATGAGGATAAGGTTCGAGTCCTGGTATTGGGTGAGATGGCCATGTAGATAAGGTTTTGAGTCCCGGTATCAGGCTTCTCTTAGCAAGAAACTTAGTACCATTGGTCACTTTGCTGTGCGGCACTAAAGTCTTTTCTCAGTATTGATTTTCCCTGAGGATGATTAGGCGGTTTGTTTAAACTTTTGAACTCCACAAACTCTCACCGGCTGCCCATGAAGAAACAGAGTTGAATAGAAGGCCCTAAAATATCTCTCCCTCCTCCTCCCCCCTTCCGCCACACACACACAAACATCACCAAACTGTCTGGCTTTGGGGTTTTTTCAACAAGGTCTTTACCTGTCATCTGCATTTTTTGCCAAATTGGGACCTAAAATTTGCCAAAAGAAACCCCAAAATTTGCCAAAAGACAAATTTGCCAATGCGAGGAGAACTAAGCGTTTCAGTAAAAATTAACATGCGATACAGAAAAATATATATATAAAAGACAATTTATTACATTTAAGGAGGCTGCATTTATTAATTTAATGAAATGACTAAGAATAGCGTTGTTACAAAGATTTTAAAGGATCATTATCCATAGAGAGTAGCTTCCCTTGGTTTGGGCCCAGGCAAAGCTGCAACATTTCTCAAGTTTCGCACTTTCTTTTCGTAATTTTGTTTTCGTTTCTTTTTTTTTCCCAAAATTTGCCACGAGATTTGCCAATTTTCCCAAAATTTGCCACGATTTGCCAATTTTGGGAAATTTGCCAAAATTTGCGGATCGCCCTGATATTTGCGGCCGCAAAAAATGCAGATGACAGCTTTACTAAGAAGTTTTTCCAGTCTGATCAGAAAACTGATGGGGGTCCCTTAGATATCAAACATTATTGTACAAAACATAAAACCAATGTCTTGCACGAAGAGGGAAAAGGCTATGTGGAGATACAGAGGCAGCCTTAGGGTCTGTTAGTGTAGACATACACAAAATGTCAAATGACAATTTAAAATTAAAAAAAAATAATTTTGAATCAAGAGCATATACCGGAACTGGGTGATTTCATCAAACTTTATTAATTCAATTGCAGCATATTATTTTTATTATTATTATTATGCATCTCAAATTGGTTTTTAAAAAACGACATGATCCTATAAGCAAGTCTGATAACTGAATGCAATTAAGGGCTCGTTTTTAAATTGGAAGGGACAATATTTTGCCTTGGTTTGAGATTATTTCCATTACAAATGCCCATAAATTTGGGTTGTCAGACCTGCAAATATGTACACGTTGGTCAAGAATAATGAGAAGCAATAGTATATTTTTATGATTTCAGAATTCGCTTTTGTTTGAGGGGGTTTTATGATGCTTTCAATAATTTTAAAGAAATTTCTGCATCAGCAAAAATGAAGAATGATCGGAATTTTTTTATTTTTTTAAATTGCATATTAAAACAGACGACAAAGTTTGTTTATAGGAGTTGTACTTCCAACACTTTTGACTTCAGAGCATGAATTTATTTTTTAAACAGCATGGAATGATAGTCAAAAGAGTAGTGGTAAAAAAAAACAAACTTAGGCATCAATATATCGCAATATCCACTAAATGTGCTCAAAGCGTTTTCCAAGGGGTCCCTTGTAAATAGTAACAGACACTGAACATGTAGGACGACTGACAGACAACGCTGTTAACGACCAAGTACTCATTTTACACCCGAGTATGGTGAAAGAATATGACTAAATCGTCTTCCAAGGACTCAACTATGTGTTGCTCAGAGTAAATTTCGAACCCTGGAACATCTGGTCCAAAGGCTAGTGTCATACCACAAAACCACATAGCTGCATAGTATCAGAGTTAAGATTTGGTTAAAATCACTAATAAAACAAACTAAGACAAGGAAAAATGTTCAAACAAAGAGGGTAACATTCAGGAGCGATCTCTTCTAAGACCATTAAAAGTCAAATGAGACTTGAGCACAGGACCCACGCCAAAAGAGATACACTCAAGTGATTGCGAAATATATTTGTAATAAATACAATAATACATAAGAACATTCTATAAAGAGATAATTTAAAAGATTTTTTTAAAAATCCATCCATAACAAAATGACAAATTTATCTCAGTAAAAGATACCAGATGTGTCTTATTCTAAAGGAATAACACAAAAGCCACATGGAAAGTAAAGCATGAGAAGTGTATGAGACAGTAACCTTGAAGCCAATAAGACCATTCATATCCCCCCTCCTATACGAATTCAAAATCACACAATACAAATGTCAAATAAGAAGGAAGAAAAAAAAACAATTTAAAAAATTAAAATAAAAAGACTATTCAAGTAAAAAAAAAAAAAAAAAAAAAATCTCCATTTCGTTGTTAATTAAAAAGAACAAAATTATTAATTCATATAATGACAAGACATCAATTAATTAATTTTTTAATATCATGGAAAATGATCAAAATTTGATACAAACCTATTATCATTTCCTAATTTAAAATATGTATTGTTCTCTACTGCAACAATAAGTGGCGGATAAAAATTAAAACAAAAGTGTATGAGTTGAAAAGAAATGCAAAAGGAAATAGAGTATTGACCTTTCCATTACAGTTAAAAAGTTTTACAGTACTTGCAACACATTCAGATCATATCATCCTATTTTCTTGCAAAAACAAGTGTATGCATCCATGTTTACATTATGTGTATTATAAATCTATTAAAATAGTCTTTTTTTAATCAATGAAATTTGCTGACATGCATTATGTTCCTGAAGTTCTATATCTCCTTATCCAATGACATCTTTCATGACTACTTGATCATTCATTTGAAGTTGTAAAATAAGAAGTAAAGAAAGATAACAAAAAAACACAAAAAAACTAATGGCTACAATATTTAACTGTACATTCTGATTCTGATCCTCATTGGATGTTTGATGAAAATTTAGAATTTCCATTATTTCTTCTCTTTCCAGATCACATTGGGTGCCTGAACCTCTTGGCTCAGACACTCGATCTCATCTGACAACCCTGAGCAGGCGTAGTGATTGGGTACGCAGCAGCGTTGCCACTAAGACCATCACAGTTAGCTTAAGCAGGACTGACAGTACTCAGATACAAGGGGACCATAATTTTCAGTGGTCAGCTTCCTCGATAATAGATAACAGATCTGCAATAAGCATCTAAGATAGAAGAAGACCAAGGGATAGGAACTACTTTAAACAGGTCAAAGGTACTTGGAACAGGTGTTCTGAAACAGCTCCTTGCTCATAATCAGTCGAATGGTCTATTATAAAAGATTTTCAATCAGCTTATAAATCAAATCACTCGACTGAAACTGCTCTGTTAAGAGTGTTTAATGACATTGTTTCAAGCATTGATAATGGAAAAATTTGTATTTTGAACCTGTTAGATCTTAGTGCAGCCTTTGATATGATCGACCAAAGAAAAATTCCAAAACTTTTGGCTATCGCTCTTTCGAATTTTTTGGTCTGGAACGCTCTGCCCAGGCAGATCAGAGAAAAGCAAACAATGGAAATATTCAAATCACATCTTAAAACACTTTTATTCGAAAAATACTTTACTGATAGGTCTTATTTTATAATCATGTAATCTGTGTCATGCTAATTATGCTGTGTTTTATAATTTTATTATTATAAAGAGAGAGATATATAGCGAGAGAGAGAGAGAGAGAGAGAGAGAGAGAGAGAGAGAGAGAGAGAGAGAGAGAGAGAGAGAGAGGAGAGAGGGAGATGTGGGGTGGAGAGAGAGAGAGAGAGTTAGAGACCGAGAGAGACTGAGAGTGAGATAGATAGAGTTAGAGAGAGAGAGAGAGAGAGAGAGAGAGAGAGAGAGAGAGAGAGAGAGAGAGAGAGAGAGAGAGAGAGAGAGAGAGAGAGAGAGAGAGAAATGGATTGAAGCTATTGTTATGCGCCTGGAGCTTTATTGTATAGAGGATTGGGCGCAATATAAATAAATTTCATTATTATTATTATATTCAATGAATTGGATTTTTATTGTAGGGGGCTTTGAGATGCAATTGCATAGAAAGTGCTGTATTACATGTACATTATTATTAGTAGTATTATTATCGTGGGGCTAGCCATTTAACATTTTTTTAAATATGATAAAATCTTAATTACTGCTAAAAAATTTCTTTGTTCAAATCAAATAGCTTTAAAAAATAAATAGAGTAAAGCAAGAACACAAATCAAAACAAATGAATGGCTACAGTATTTAACTTTACATTCAGATTCTTATGTTACTAGCCAGAAATTCAAACAAAAAAAGATAACGTTTCTGACATTGGCATTATGATGCAGATAAAAATGTTACAATGATTATTGCGACTAGATAATTCATCTACATTCTCCAGTAGTCCAATTCGTCATTATCTTGAGGGTCCCGCTTCGTTCTCAACCCCTTGTGTCTGAGTACTGGCAGTCCTTCTTATGCTAACTGTGATGGTCTGAGTGGCAATGCTGCTGCGTACAGAACCACTACGCCTGCTCGAGGCTGTCGGATGAGATTTACTGTCTGAGTCAAGAATTTCAGGCACCCGACGTGATCTGGAAAGAGAAGAAATTATTAAAATTCTAAAGCTCCATCAAAAATGCTTTGCCCTATTACAATTTAAATAGCTGATTTCAGAAATAATTTTACACATGCTGAAATTTTTATTGGACAAAGACAGATATTTATGCATTAGAAGAAAAAAAAAAAGGAAGAAAAAAATGAATTCAGCTTGTGAGTAAGTAGTCTAAATTACTTCAATTATTTATAGATTTTTTCCTTTAACATTTATATATAAACTTTGTTCTGAGAACACATAAATCACCAACTTACCCAGGTCGACAAAAATGCAAATCTCCTCGATTGGTGCCATAAACAATCCCCTCGCCAATACCTGGTAACCAGCGACCAAAGTTGACACTGATATGGAGCTGAACACCTCTAGCTCTCGGATGGAATAAATCTGTGATGTGCTGTTAACAAGAACATTTTTAAAAAATTAATTTTACAATAATAAAAACACTTGTGAATTTCAAATAAATAAGGATCAAACAGGGAAAAGTAGTAGATTCAAAAAGCAATCAAGTTCAAACAGGGAACATAAGCTGATTCAAAGAAATCAAGTTCATACAGGAAACAGTAGTAGATTCAAAGAGCAATCAAGTTTAAACAATGAGCAGTAGTAGATTCAAAGAGCAATCAAGTTCAAACAGGGAACAGTAGATTCCAGGAGCAATTGTAATAATACAATACAGATACATGACCTCGCAAGAAAAAAAATCTCCATTAAAAGATCATGGACAAGACCGGGAAGAAGAAGAAGAAAAGGATAAACAGACACAAGAAAAGGGACCAATATAATTTCTCCAAGTCTAGGAGGTCAAAATTCTCCTGAGGGGGAATGTCATCAACTGCACAATATCTCTTTGACAATAAACGCAATGAAAAGTCCCCGCAAATAGAGTCACAAAATGAGAGATACAGCAATCAGAAAATCTTACTTTCAATGTCATATATCAAAGGTAGAGGTTTCTTACCTGCATGGACTTTTCCCCAGCTTTTTCCTTGACTAGTTTATAGACCTGACACACCATTTTATTGGACAAGGAGAAGAGGAAATAGCGACGGGCTGCAAGGCCCACCATCACATAATGGTTGGCAGGGGAGATACTCACTGATATGGCATTGGGACCTGGCAATAATGAACACAAAAATAATTTAAATGTGAAATGTAAATTTGTCACAGTAGAATTTTTTTTTACTTTTTAATTCACTGATTACCCTTATTGCTCATGAGAGAATTTTTCAATATTCAATCAACACCGAACTTGCAATTTAAAGATTGTTAGAGCTTTCTATAACTTCAACAAACAACACAGATTAGCGCAAGATGAACTAGTTCTCAGACTGGCTCTTGAGGAAGGTGTAAACGTTATTAAAAAATAAAAAAACTTCCTTGTCAAAAGAATTCCAGTTTGACAGACAAGGGAGAAGAATACCAACTAAAGCAGTAGCAAGCTTTTTTTTTATATTATGGCTTAGGGTGACAGGAAATAAATAGACGGTTATAATCTCAGAACGGTATATGAAGTATATGATTCTGTGGGGAAAATAGACATGAGGGCAATACATGGACAAAGATCATATCTAAAAGGTAAAAAAATCAAAATAAGTAAGTCGGCCAGTGATTATGAAAGAGGGGTTTAGAGAACAAGGAAAAGAAATTGATTTCAAAGGTTCTTGTTGATTGTAGCAATATCCATTGCGCCTAACAAAAACTAAAACAAGTGATGTGCTCAGAGAGAGAGAGTTAAAATAGATGCTAGTAGCAATGTACCCTTGTGTCTAATCTGAGACAAACAGAGATTAAAAATTAAAGTCAGGATAGAACAAAAACACTAAATAATAGGGAAAATCTTGAAGGACAAAAAAACAAGGAAAAACAAGAGTTGGCAGCTCTGAGCTAAAATACAAACTTGGGAGTGATTTAGTTATAGAATAATGCTTATTTAAATTATTACATACCAAAGCTTTTGGTGTAGAGGCATTGCCCAAAAGTTTCTTTACGCAAAGAGAAAACACCAAGAATGTTGTCATCAGGGAAACCTCTGTGACTTGGTACAAAGGTAGCCAAAGTGGTACCATCCTTTGATATATCACAACTGGCATCATTGTGGAGTTTGCACTGTTCTACGATTACATTGGCAGTCGCTGAAAAGGGAAATCAGGCAAATAAGGATAAAATGTAAAAATTGTGTTTTCATTCATTTCTATCCATATAACAACTTTCAATTGCACTTTTCAGTTTCAAAAGATCCATTATAAAATTTACAAAGGGTTTTCATCAATTTTATGTTCTGAAATCTCCATTTTTAAACATATTCTCTGACTATAATTCTAAATGGCATCTTTAGATTGGTAAACCTTTTCTTCGTCCTAATATATCTTTAATTTCACATTGAGATATACATTTCAAGCTGACATTCAGTGAAAAAAAAAAATCCTCATATGATCTAACTTCCTTTATCTAATTTAAGCTTTAACAATGGAGCTTGATTTTACTCTCACCGAATACATGTTAACATTTTCACAAAGAGAGCAGTTACAATATTGCTACTAGGGCTTCCATGCTGCTCTTTGCTACTCACCTTATAAAATGGTTAGATCTAGAGTCGAGATATGATGGGAGAAATTATGATTTGAAAGAAATTAAGTCTCCCAAGTAAAGTGTTTTCTGGCACCTGTAACTTGAGGAGGAAAATAAGTCTTTACCTTTAGCTATACATGGGACGATGACATCACTAATTTTCCATCGCTGAATGCGATGAGTCTGTGGTTTAATATTGTTGGCTACTGCTTGCTCATCCCTCTCCATGACTGCTGCATCAGAAATCGAGATAAATAGAAAAACCAGAATGAGACAATATGATATTTCTGGATCTCATTTGTACATATCTATTCTTAAAGAAAAAATAAATAGGGTTGGGGATCAACATTGTTCCGTTCAGCAAATGTTGAATTCTTATCATCGTGCACAGAATTACTGGCAAATCTAAAAATCATAAAATTATTTTTTTAACAAACTGATATACAAGAAACTTGCAAACCTTTTAAAATTCCAAGCTAATTCTATTGCCCGGCGATTTAAATGTTTTTTTAGAATATCAGCTAAAATGTAATCATCGCTATCTGACCGTCAACCTAGAAATATTGCCAAATTCATTTGCGCGTATTACACACTTTATGCCTAACCCATTTTAATCGTTAATGACTCAAATAATGTCTCCTATGCCTTATTTCCACAATATGGTAGTATAACAAGTAAAATAGATGACTGTCTTTATTGCCCTGCAAAGCAGATCGGATTCTCCACTAGTTCTTTGGAAAATTCAATGATCACAAGAACAATAGAAGAAAGAAGAAATATAGGAAGACAAGGAAGACTGAATGCCTGCCGGGCAGATGACAGATATGGAGTTTTGTAGGCTGCTGATGACATGATTGAGGAGGTCCATTATTATAGGCTGGCACTTGATTTATTATGAAGACTTCAAGAGAAAAAAAAAAATTGATACAAAAGACTTTTTCAGTAAATCAATTTAAAAGTAGATAGCGATGTGAGTCTATTGAAACCTAGTATAGATATAATATGCTAAAGGGGGGAAAGGGAAACGTCTTAAAATGACAACTGATTTAAGCAACATATATCACACGGTAAGAAGACAATGAAAGAAATTGATTCCAGTAGACAACTTTATAAATGATAAAGGCTTTAGTGAAATTATTAATGTTAGGAGGAGGAGGAGGAAAAGAAAGAAGACTGAAGAAATAAAAACCCATCTCACCAGCAATGGTTCTACTCATAATGTGTTGCACAGTTTCATTAGGTCGATTGACGGTATCATCTAAAATGGAACTGGAGTAGTCTGGATGAAGATTGATGTTTCGAAGATTAAGCCAACTACTGTCTCCTCCACCTCCTTCATTATCTTCACCAGCCCTTGCTCGTCTACGTCTTCCTCTTCTGTTACCCTGCTCTAGTCGATCCCGCATCATTCCTTCCTCCTCCTCATTGTCATCTTCTTCTTCTTCACTCTCTTCATCTCGACTTGGGTGGATGGTTACAGAGAGAGGCAAAGTTGAAGAAGATAGTGGAGACCTTAAAGCGGCTGTTAACGTCGATGACAGGATTGGTGCTTGTAAGGTTATTGGTACAGTTGATGATGCAGATGATGTTGAAGATACAGATGATGTTGTTGATGGTGCAGATGATGTTGTTGATGGTGCAGATGATGTTGTTGATGGTGCAGATGATGATGTTGATGGTGCAGATGATGTTGTTGATGGTGCAGATGATGACGACGATGATGCTGAAGATTGTGCGTTTGGCACTGACTGTCCAAATGACAAAGACCTTTGGCTGCAAAGAAGAAAAAGTCGAGGAGAGAAGGGGAAAATTATTACTGATTAAAAATCACAAAACATGCATTTGGATCCAATCCAATTTAAAAAATTCAACCTAGCAGTTTGAATAGTGATGCAGATTTTGTCTAGACTAGAGTGAATTGTTCACATAAGATAACAATCTGAACTCACAATGATTGCTCCAAGTATTGTATGTGATGGTGGACTTTATCAATTCTTTAGAGGTTATTTGTAGTCATTACCTTTGTAAATCCCTCGAGTCTCTCCATACCAAAAAGTCTAAGAGTAGCTGATTTCTTTGGATCTGGCCTGAAAGTGTTAAAAAAAAATTTTTTTAAAGATAAAAAAATATTTTTTTAAAATAACAATTTATACTCTAAAATCTGACCTTCAAAAATAAAAAATATTAAAACAGTATCAAATATTGAGAATTGAAAGTCGTTATGCTATCCGTTAGATATAAGCAATAAACAAACCAGATTAGCCATGACACCAGTAATCAACACTAGATTATTAAGTAATGACAGATCATACCAAAAAAAATATTGTTAGGAATTTTAAACGCGGGGGTGGGGGTCGTCTTTGTGGAGGAGTCTACTAGATACTAATTCTGATTTAACTTATCGGTGTACGATATTTCTAGATCTAGTGTTGACTGTGTCTACTAGCACTTGAGAAAAGGTATGACTACTAACACAAAGAGACTAGTTCAAATAAGGACCAGAGAGGATCCTCACCAAGAGGAACACATCTAAGACAATACATTTTATCGATAAATAAAAATTTATACAACTAACAATGCAGAAAAAGAAAAATATAAAACATCATCACATATAAAAAGAAAAAAAAGAAGAAAAAGAAAAAATAGAGACAATCTAATATTACTGTTTTCCTGATTCTTGCCAGACTAAAGCAAAACCAAGTATAACTTTCTTAATTAATGTTGAAGGTGGGAGAAAAGGATATAAGGGATTAGAAGATGGGGCAAGTGAAATTTGTATTAAAGATAAGGAGAATAAAATGAGACTCATTTTTAAAAATATAATAATAATAATAAAAAATTTTAGTAAACATTTTTTAAAAAACCCAGATGTTTCGACCTTTGTCATTAAACAGAAATAAATACAAAAGTAATGAGTGAAAGGCAACTTGAGTAATGTAAACAGAATATAAAAATATTAAAGAGCAAAAAATGATCAACTGAATAAAATGAGTAAAAAGATTCATGAAAATTAAAAGAAACAAAAAGATGGGAGTGATCCAACATGCCTACAAATGGCGGACAACCTGTGACCCCTCCCCCCTAAGACACAGAATCTTAAAATCATTATCACCTCGAGCAGCCTGCCTGATATTAGCGGCATTAATCCTTGCCGAACTCCCAGTGGTAGATGGTGCTGTTGGTGGAGGATCATTCCCTCTTGAAGTAGAACTCCTAGGCTCAGCAGCTTCAGAAGACTGACTTGCATTGTTGCCAGGGCCTGTCCTATTCCTGAAAAGACTAGACATCAAAGCATCTTGAGGTCTTCCAGGACGGTGAATACTAAAGGGGTTCGATGACAATAGGTATTGATTTGCCTCAAGTCTGGTGAGGATAAATGTCAGAAAAACCTTTTGAAGCATAGTTAAAAGTAATAAGTAAAAAAAAAAAAAATGAACAAAAAAAATTTAAGAGGAGAATGCTTTAATTCAGTGTTTGGCAAGATAAATCTTTCCATTCAACAGTGCTAAAATTCACTGAAGGAATTGAGTGAGAGAGAGAGAGAGAGAGAGTGAGAGAGAGAGAGAGAGAGAGAGAGAGAGAGAGAGAGAGAGAGAGAGAGAGAGAAAGAGAGAGAGAGAGACAAAAATAGCTATTCTGTGGAACTGATAAATATCATCACTATCACTCATTATTTTCTTGGCCAAAAAAGCACTTGCATCACGAAGGTATTGGTATCCATCCCATGTACAGACAATAATGTTACTAACTCCACTGTCCATCCAACAAAGATTGGATAGCCGGGTCTGTTAGATCTAGTGGATAATAGACTAACATACCATCCAAAAGGTAACAAGCAATTGCTATTAATTTTCTTATATCATTAACACAAATTTCAAACTTGCTGTGTTCTCTATGATCTCATATTATCCCCACTCCCGTGTTATTTTATTTTCTTGTATAAATGCAACAACCCATTATAAAGAAGGATTGACTTATGGATCTTAAGTCTTTGAAGGACTACTTTTCACACAACATTTGAGACTGGAACACTCTGTCAAGTAACACTCTTACCTGTGGACCTGTGCCTTACCGCTATGCCATGTACTTATCCAAGTTTATTTCTTCACATTGCTACCGGTGTAACAAGTTAATTGAGATACTCGAATTATGCTTTTTTAAAGATGAAATCCCATCCTTAAAACTGAAACCATTCCATACTTCACCAATTTTTTCCCCATCTCAATAAAGAACACTGAATTTGTATCAACAAACAAAAAAATCAACGAAAACTGGAACACGATAAATTCGGTCCTAATTGTGAAAATAACTACATAATTTTAAGGTTAAAATATTCCAGGCAGTTATAGGGTAGATAACTTGATTCATTGATCTGGGGATATGGTTTTCAAAAGATTAAGGAACCGATCTAAAACTTACAAAAAAGTAGTGAATGAACAAAACTGCAGTATTCAAATCTGACCCCCCCCCCCCCCCCCCCCCCTTATGAAAAAAAGACATAGCTCTGCTCAGCATTGCATGCTCATAATGGGATATTAAGCCACAATGCATATTTCTTACCATGACAAATATTGTAATGTGTAATTCTATAAGTTAAAAAGAACAAAATATTGTGCGAATAATTTTTATTTTACATATTAACAGGAAATAAGACATATTTTAAAATTACCTTCTCTCCAGATCTAATATCCTTTGTTCAAGTTCCATAACCTGAAAAGTACAGAGATGTTTAAATGTGATCATGATAATATCAATGCTGCATCTCACCTATGTTTTGTTTTCTTTTTAAGGGTTTTACGGCGCTTGCAACACATTAAGGTCATATCAGCGCCAGTAAAAAGGAAGAAAATGGGAAACTAAAAAGTTCTAGAATTACAATTAAAGCACCCAAGAAAAGGTAAGACAAAGGGGAATTGGTTCAAATAGGAAACAGATGTAGATTCCAAGAGCACACTATCAAAGCACTTAGTTTGAGATCACCTAAAAGTCTCATCCAGACACAAGCACAGATCCCAAGTAAGAGGGTTACACTCAACTGTTTACAAATCATATATAATATGTAAACAAAAAATAATACAGTGCATAACAGAGAGATGATTTACAAGACAAAAAATGATCATCTCCCAAAACTCTAACTATACCTTTGACTGTTTCCCTCCCAGCGAGGGTATCCGGGACAAAACCAAGTAATCTCATTCCAAGACAAAGACAGAAAGCAATTGGAAAACAGATAGGGGGAGATAGAAGACACAGCAAGTACCTCCCTGCCCACTATGGGAGGTCGGGAACCTCACCCAGCCTTTGTTGCATCAATTCCAATATTATTATTTCTGTTTTGAGAAGAAGAACCGTCAGTGGCCTTCTTCTTGGAGACAGGAAGAACTATTGAAGATTTTTTTAAAAACTGGAAAAAGCAGAGAAAAAAAAAATCCCAAGCATTTGGCATCCCTGATCAATTTCATTGTTCACATTGTCCACACATTTGATGACTTATCATTGAATATCAACTGGCAAAATATATTAAGATCTTAACAAGTGTGTAAGAAACGGTGCAGGACAAAGCAAGAAAGAAAATATGAGTACACTTCTGAAGAATGTAGGAATTTAAAATGATCCCAATATTGGGAAACTCTATAGTGTAGCACATCTGACCGGTAATCAGGAGGTCTGAGCTTTGATCCCCTGCCGAGGAAGACTGATATTTTGGGATAGTTAGTTTTCTTGAATTTTTCTTTCTTGCTTTGTCTGGCACTGTTTCATACAAACTTGTTCAAATCATTGTCTTGCACCGGTGCCTGCTCCCTAATATCTCAATTTGATATGACCAAATATATTTCTATCTTTCCCAGTCAATTTTTATATGAGTCAAGTACTCCTTCAAAATTGGATTTTCTACATGTAAATATTAGGAACAACATCTAAAGAGAAATTTTGCTCAGTTGTGAGAAATAAAAAAAAATGCAAAACAAAACAAACATAAAAAGCCCAAATGAATTAAAAAGCAAATAAATAAATTAAAACAGATATTTACTATGACTCACATGTCTTCCTAAAACATCAGTCCAGTAAGTAGTTGTGTGGGAGAGAACACTTGATGTCTCTGAAATGTCGTGTTCCACATCCCTCAAATGCTCAGCTTCTTCATTCAAATCTCCATTTTGTTCTTGGTTAGACCTCATGTTGTGCAATACTTCAGATAATCTCCTTTGAATACTTGCAACCGATGCCCTTAAAGTATTAATGAGTTGGCACCTTTCAGCAAATGTAAGAGTTTCTGAAGAATCAATTTCACTACTAGTTGAAGCAGAGTTAACTGATGGAACTTCTGAGCTTAGAATTTCCCATCTTCTTTCACTGGATGAATCATCAGACTGATGAACAACTGAGTTTAAAGGTATACGTTCTCCATTGTAAATAACTACTTGAGACCTCAACCTCTCTTCACTCATCACATTCGATAAGCTCTCTCTTAAATTCGAGAGGGATCTAAAGACACGTCTATCATTTAAAGCAGACGGACGGGATGAAAGACTAGTACTTGAAGTCAAACCTGAACTTCCTCCTATTGTTGATTCATTGGTTGTATTATTACTTGAAGTATTTAAGGCACGATTTGTAGCATGTACAGAGGCAGATGATAATGATGATGATGATGATGATGATGGGGTAAAAAGTAGCGATGAAGATGAAGCAGTGAGGGTATTCCTGCCCAAAGATGGAACTGAACAAAGCGTGCTTGTAGCACACAAACTTGGGATTGTTGTAAGTTGTGTTTGAGCAGTAGTAGCAGCTGCTGAAGTAGAAATCAGGCCACATGAGGGCTGTTGTGTCAATGATGAGGTACTTCCACATCCAATATTGCTCAGTCCTGACTCAAGACCTAAATTTGATGTTAAATCTACATTGGAACTGATATCATCATTCAGCGAGTTACATGTGTCACAAGCGTGACGGCTAGCTTTAGGATAAGTTACAATACACTCTCTCTCATTGCCCTCTGGTCCAGAAACATCTCCTGACCATTGTCCACTCTCCAGTCCAGCTATATCTGTACTTCGATCTAATTGCTCTGGTAAATTCATGGCACCGAAAGTCTGACTTGTGTTGTCTATCACAGTTGTGGGAATGCTCTCACCTACACTACTGGTCAGAGTTGCAAGATTTGTGGATAATGATGAGCTTATACTTGAACTTGAAATTCTTGTAACTCCAGAACTTGATACAAAAGAGATGTACGGAACATTTGATGTTGATGGAGTGGATCTTGAAATTGCAATTGAGTTAGAGGATACACTTGTAGGCCTGCTGACTGCTGAGATTGAAGATGAAGACATTCCACTTAAAGCTGATGACAAAATTGAAGAAGATGAAGATGAAGACGATGCTGAGAATGCTGTTGAAGCACTGTTGCTTCCCGATCTGGAGAATATGCTACGACTGAGTGCACTGCCAGCAGAGCGGAATGATGATCTAGGCAAACTTGAACTCTCAGAACTTTCTGCATCTGTCCTTAAAAATGATTGGCTTAATCCTTGGCTAGGTAATGTCGTGCTTGCACTATTGGTGTCCACATTGCGCTGTGTCAGGCGAAAGAGTTCACGGCGGAGCTGCCGTAGTTGTTGTTCCAGCCGCTGAGCCATATCACTTGCAGACATTCCATCTAACTCGCTTCCTTCT
This sequence comes from Berghia stephanieae, assembly GCF_034508935.2. Classification (NCBI taxonomy): domain Eukaryota; kingdom Metazoa; phylum Mollusca; class Gastropoda; order Nudibranchia; family Aeolidiidae; genus Berghia; species Berghia stephanieae. Next base: position 52,335,770 of record NC_088362.1, read on the forward strand.
TCACTTCCTGAAACGTGCTCTGTCCTTGATTGATTCTGATCCACAGGCAGAATTTCAAATTCATCAGGTTCTAGTTCTTCAGGGTGATGGCCAGCTGCAATATCATCTGTGGATGAAGGCGTTTGTGATGATGAAGCATCAAAAGCATATCTCATGCGACTAAGTCTGCTGAGCCGAGAAGGCTCTCTGACAGAGTAAGGGGCCATCCTTGAAGCAGAATATCTGTTTTCACCTTGAGCCCTGGCTGGTCGAACATAGTGTGGTCTGGAGTTGTCATGAAAATCAGCGGCACTGGCATTGGTGTTGTTACTTTCATTGGTACCTGCTGTAGAAGGAGTAAAAAATAATGGTTGGTATCTTCCCCATCCTCTGCTATTTATGAATCTTTCTCCTTCTGCATCGACAGCTGACTGGCTTGATCTATTTCCATGATTGGTTTGTCCTCGAGCCAAAGAACTGTCCCTTACAATACCAGTTCTGAAGAGAAAGAACCAAATTGCACACAATAGAATTAAGATAATAATAATAATAGTCATAATTTTGTAATGTGGACAAGGTTGTAAACTTTTTTTTTAATCAATGGAATGAACCAGTGATAAACTTCTTTACAAGTGGATATCACTCTTTTACAAGTGGTTGTTAAGTGTTTTTAATGAAAGGTGAAGCTATAAGGTTGCTCAGTGTTGAAATTAACTGAAAAAAAATCCAATCAAAATCATGTTACACATGATTTATCAATAAAGAACAAAGGAACATCAGTTTTGACAAAAAGTACATATCTACTCCAGCAAAACAAAAAACGAGTAAGGATAATAATTTCAACTAGATGAGAAATACACAGAGAAGCTAAATAGTCCTGCAATATAACTGGACAACCAATGCTAAAATTTAAACATCTGAAGATTAGTTTCTACTGCAACGTGTATCTTTATGTATCGATTGAATGGATAAATGATAGAACATTGTGGATAAAAAGACAATGAGTTACACATTTAATTAAGAATGACAATTTTAATATTCTACCTCAAGTTGCTTTCAGGAATCCTTTGACTTGGATTATATCGAGTATTGAGCCCTAAGGCACCGGCTCTCTCCGTGACATGACTAGCATAATGACGAGCCAAACTAAGATTCTCTTCATGCACTGGTGATCGAGGCCTTACACTCTCTGGATACTGATCTGAGGTGGTGAGAATCGTAATTCTTCAAATAGATGAATGTGATAGTGACAATGATCATGATAAAATTATAACTATCCCTGCCTCAGAAAGTTTCATTCAATAACAACAATTCCATCAATAATTCCAAGAAGAAGAAGAAGAAGAAGAAGAAGAAGAAAAAGAAGAAGAAGAAGAAGAAGAAGAAGAAGAAGAAGAAGAAGAAGAAGAAGAAGAAGAAGAAGAAGAAGAAGAAGAAGAAGAAGAAGAAGAAGAAGAAGAAAGGGAAAAGGAAGAAGAAGAAGAAAGGGAAAAGGAAGAAGACGAAGAAGAGGAGGAAGACGAGGAAGAGGAGTGACAATAACAAACAATAACCTAATTAAAAGTATGATTTCACAGTTTAAAAAAACAAACAATTCTACTTGGTAGCCAGTTGACATAACTATAAATAGCCTTCATTAAGATTGTGAATTTCATAGAATAAAAGCTGTACCAACAGGAGGTGTAAGGTTATCACTAAAATAGATTAAATTAGTTCCAATTCAGAAAGATCTGCTGATAGAAAATACAAGACTTTTCAAAACAAATTTTCTTCTCCATAAACACTTTAACCCCCCCCCCCCCCCCCCCCCCCCCCCCCCAAAAAAAAAGGGCCAGAACAAAACCAACCAACTAATCTGAAAAGGAAAAAATGTCAAAGAGGGATAGAAGACACAGTGACCTCTCTGCTCATCATGGAAGTCAAAAGACACCACCCCAAGACTTTTTGAGACACTCGAGTCCCTAACCATGAGAATGCTCTAAGTCAACAGATAAGATTTATCTAATCAATTCAACTCCTCGAGGTAATCAAAGAATTATAGAGAATATTGGTTATAAAAGAGAGGCTTGAGATAAATCAAACTGCTCCTAAATAAAGGACAATGAATGTGTATTCATAAGGAAGACAGCTTAACAAAGGAGCAAGAGTTCTGTAAAAACTTACATCTTTGACTTTCCTGGAAAGATCGGAACCTCTGCATTAACTTGTTGTAGCGATATCGGTTTCTTAAGAGAAGACTTCTAGAGTGAAGGTCTTCACGAGACTCTGAGCCTGTTTGTCTAAAAATAAAAAAAAAAAATAAAAGAAATGATTGCTCATTATTCACTAGACTTTTCTGCAAACCAAAGCATGATATAATACAAAAATAAACCCATGTGTTTGTTGTAAACAAGATAAAGAACTGAACACGTGTGTATGAAAGGTGCCAGACAAAGCAAGAAAGAAAAATACAAGAAAAAAACCATCCCAAAAAATCAGTTGACCTCGAATGGGGACAGGTTTTCTTTCTTGCTTGCTTTGTCTGGCACCTTTCATATACACTTGTTCAGTTCTTTATCTTATACGGATGCCTGCTCCTTAATTTCTTAATTTGATATTTAATCAAGAGCACATTTATCACCAATTTATTGGCAACTGATTAACTGCCAATTCCGAGTAATATTAAATGTAATGCTGACTAGAGACAAATTTTATTAGGACTATTGCAAAATTAGGCACAGTTAAGTGATGTGCAATTTTCTTATGAGTGAGAAAAATTAAAATAACATTTGTTAGACAAGAAATAAACAAACTTGCACAAGGCACACACACACACACACACACAAATATATATATATACAGGAGAAAATAAATGAAAAGTACAAGGTGGAAAACCACAGATGTCCACTTTTTGGAAATTTTGTGATTGCCATCCTTGATGATGTCAGAGGTCTGAGCTTTGTTTGTTTTTAAGGGTTTTACGGCACTTGCAACACATTAAGATCAAATCAGCGCAAGTAAAAAGGAAGAAAATGGGATAGTAAAAAGTTACAGAATTACAATTAAAGCACCCAAGAAAAGGTACTACAAAGGAGAATGATTCAAATAGGAAACAGATGTAGATTCCAAGAGCACAAATCAAAGTACTTAGTGTGATATCACCCAAAGTCTCATCCAGACACAGGCCCCAATTAAGAAGGATACACTCAAATGTTTACAAATCATATATAATATGTAAATCAGGGATGCCACCAGGCAAATTAAAAAAAGCCTGAAAACTTGCGCGGACGAGATACAAATCAACGTCAAGGGCTTTGTAGGGATTTGAAAAATATCAAATTTGGAATATTGTTTCAGTACTTATCATTGCAATTGAGAGCAAATAACACACAAAAGAAAGGAGAGTTAACAGTTTTCAAATTGATAAAATAAGGTGCTGAAAACAAAATACAGACAAATTATATAGCTATCAGGGGTGAGAATGACTGGTCACATAAAAGGAGAAACTTTTTCATTGTGAAGATCATGCCCCACCCATGCAACCATAACCTTTAAATTTGAACTTCACTCAAATTCACTGAGATGCGATCCAAAATTTGGCTCGCAGCAATTCCTGACACGACTCGGAGAATTCAAAAGTTGAAAGTGTAATTACATTTGGTGGTTGTAGTAGGGATGATGATGTGGTGGTGGTTGTAGTAGTACTGGTCGTATGGATGATTGTGTGGTGGTGGTTGTAGTAGCTGTGGTAGGAATGCTGATGTAGTGGTAGTTGTAGTAGTAGTAGTGGTGGTAGGGATGATGATGTGGTGGTGATTAGTATAGTAGTAGTAGTAGTAGTAGTAGTAGTAGTAGTAGTAGTATAGTAGTAGTGTAGTAGTAGTAGTAGTATGTAGTAGTAGTGGTCTTAGAGATGATGATGTGATGGTGGTTGTAGTAGTAGTGGTGGTAGGGATGATAATCTGGTGGTGGTTGTAGTAGTGGTGGTCTTTTAGAGATAATTGGTGGTGTGGTTGTAATAGTTGTGGTAGGAATGATGATGTGGTGGTAGTTGTAGTAGTACTGGTGGTAGGGATGATGTGGTGTTATTTGCAGTAGTAGTGTTGGTAGGGATGATGATGTGGTGGTGGTTGTAATAGTAGTGGTGCTAGAGATGATGTAGTGGTTTTGGTGAGTGTTTTTCATTCAGTGATAATAATAGCAATTTGTCAAAAAGGAGGAAATGTCTCCGTCTATCAGTCAAACGCAAGCCAAGTGTAAAAAAAAAACAGGAACATAGTTTTGTATTGGTATTATGTAATATATTACTATTACTAGTATAAATCCATTCTTATCATTAAACATAAATTTACTTTTGTAAACATTTAATGAATTGTCCTTTCCACATGTTAAAGGCCTACAATGTTATTCAAATAAAAGGCCAGAAAGTGTAGTTTTGTTTTGATTTTTACTTCATAAAGCAGGCTACAATATCTTTTATTTTTTACCGAAACCTAGTGGTTATTCAGCTTATAAATACAACCCAGGAATCTCACAAAAGCCATAGTCAAAATGTAAAAAGACAGAAGAATAAACTAAGCCAACCACCATTGCTTTATTCTAGGCTAATGTATTATCTCTGTATAACCAGATGATTTAATGGATGGTTGCGAAAGAGAGATAATTTATGAATTGATCTTAGGAATTCTATATCAAAAAAAAAAAAAGAAGAAAAGAGAAATGGGAAAGAAAGGAAAGGAAAGAGAGAGAGAGAGAGAGAGAGAGAGAGAGAGAGAGAGAGAGAGAGAGAGAGAGAGAGAGAGAGAGAGAGAAGAAGAGAGAAGAGAGAGAGAGAGAGAGAGAGAGAGAGAGAGAAGAGAGAGAGAGAGAGAGAGAGAGAGAGAGATATTTGTCGCTCCCCTTCCCCTTCAACCAAACCATCAACTACTAGCTAATCAAAGAACACCACTGGTCGTCTGTGTCAATTGTGACATCTGGTGCCATTCAGTCTGGCCCGACGTCATAAAAACGCGACAGTCACTAAATTTCACGAGACTATTGCACAGGTGTCAAAATATGACATAAGACATAATGGTGATTTTGTGGTTTTGAGGGAAATGTTTGACACGGCAAATTCAGTGATGGGGATGGGCGGAGATAAACTACCGCGATTTTTTTCTTCTTCTTTAAAAAAAAATTATTCTTTTTTTGAATAGTGACGACGGACAAAAACTGGAGGTTCTGGATTAAAACCGGCTGGTGGTAAAAAAACCGGATTTCCGGCTAAAACCGGAAAAGTGGCATCCCTGGTAAATAAAACATAACACAGTGCACAACAGAGAGATGATTTACAAGACTAAAAATATCGTCTCCCAAAACCATTCGACTGTTTCCCTCACAGCTAGCGTATCCAAACAGGGCCTGGACAAAAACCAAGTGATCTCATTCCAAGATAAAGACAGAAAGCAAGTTGGAAAACAGATATAAGGGAATAGAAGACACAGTAAATACCTCCCTGCCCACTATGGGAGGCAGGAACCCCACCCAGTGGTCTAAGCTTTCCCTCTATAAATAGAACATAATTCTTTAATGGTTATAGTTTTTCCAGTTCTAGTTATGGAAGGAAGGTTTGGACCATTGAGACCACTCAAAGAGGGCAGTCATTGCGGTGTCAAAAAGTGGACCTGTGGTTTTTTTTTCCCCTGTAGTCTTCAAATATATAAATTGAGAACAAGTGGATTCAAAACAGAAAGACCCATTATGCTTAAATGATAAGTATATATACAGAGAAAAAAAAACCAAACACCTCAGTTTTGGAAAATGCTCTCTTAAATGGGAAAACCAATGTGTATAAAAATATGTTTATAAATGGAGAAGATTTCAGGGGTGAAGGGATGGTAACATACCCGATACCAATTACATGTCTAGCACGATCCTGATACAGTGTTGTATTGTTAGCAATTCCAGTGTACAAGTACTTGCCAAATGGATCAAATCTCAACCACCTGGATTAGGAAAAAATTAACAAATTAAGCACAATTTAAGATACAAATCTTTAAAAAAAAGAACTTAAAAATTCTGCCATAGTCAAACAACATCATGAAACAAGACAGTATGTTTATGACTTTGAAGGCCATGTCAACTTTCATGTCATGATGGACAAATTATTAAATTCTAAACACTACACTTGGCTGATTAAAAAAAAAAAAAAAAGTTCAATAAAATTATCATTATTTTTGACCATCGATCATCCACATATCAGACCTGCTGACTTGAAAATTTAAAACTTCGTAATTTTTAAGAAATAAAAATAGCAGTCGCTTTAGTTAACTCTTTCCGCACTGAGGCTATATTCGCATTTCCGATCCGAAAGCGAGTGCCATACCACCAGACCACATAGCCGCACTAATTAAATTACTCAGAACAGAGGGTTTAGGAAAACAAAGACAGGACTGTTGTACTTTTTGTTGTTTCTGTTAAAATTTGATGGAACATGATTGACATTAATCAAAATAATCTTCAGATTTCTTGGCCACATCATGTTTTGTTCATTCTTCTTTGGTTCCATTTACCATTTTTTTTTTCACTTTCATGTATGTTGTCATCAAATTGTATGAATTATTGGCGAAAGCCTAAGATTAAATAAACTGTGAAACTTCTTTTTCTGCTCCTAAAATTACATGCATTTTATTTAAACCCCAAATTTGGAATATTCCTGTCTAAATTTCTAATTACATAATGTTTATACCAAGACAAAGCAATGGTAAAGTTTAATTACCTTATTCTTTCATATTCGTGGGTTGTCTTTGTGACAGCGAATGGACATGGCTTGCTCCAATCCCAAAAGTATATACAATTCATGGTGGCAAAGACTAAGACTTGGCCAGATGGATGAAAGGCTAAAGATGTGATGACTGCACCGAGACTTGGGTTGTGAAGTACCTCGCTGCCACCACCCTGAAATTTGATAAAAACTGAAATATTTATCTAATAACAAAATATATGAATACTGTCTCTCATGCATAAGAAAAGATGTATTGCATTCTATCTTTTTTTAAATAGGTAAATTTTAAAAATATAAAAAACAACAAATAAACTAAGTTTCAAACATCTACAAAATGTTATATTGATTGGGCAGTCGATAACTTAAGAAAGAAATGCGAATATTACAGAACTTTGTAATTTTTTTTAGAGAATTCATATGGCAGACCCGCCTACTATTACGAAAAAATTGTAGAATTACGAAATTTTGGCTCCAATTTCAGAAGTTCATGAGTTAAAGGGCAACGTGGCTCAGCAGTACGGTCTTTGCTTCGTACCCAAAAGGTACAGAGTTTGACTATACTGCTCATTGTGTGGCCTTGAGCAAGTCACCTCACCTTAGCTCACTTTGCGGCTGATGCCCGGGTTAGTCTTCCCTTGGAATAGACCCTAAAAGAACAAATTTCTCCTTGGGGATGAATAAAGGGACTTTTATTTTTTTATATTTTATTTCAGAAGTTCATGAGCATCTCTAAGTCAAAGCAATTAAAACTTATTGAAAATGACAGTTGATGCCAGACCACATAAATTTAAGGATTTTGAAGTGAAGGTAAATTGTTGATTAATTAAGTTAACTAAAGTGACTGCTATCTTTATTTCTTAAAAATTACAAAGTTTTAAATTTTCAAGTAGGCAGGACTGATATGGGGAAGATGGATGGTATAAAATAATGATAATTTTATTGGAACTTTTTTAAAAATCAGCCAAGCATAGTGTTTCGAATTTAATAATTTGTCCGTGGTATGGAAAAAAATTTATTAAAAAAATTTTTTTAATGGAGCTTTCATATAGCACACACAGTGGTTTACCAGCGGATCACTTAGTTGAGATGCTAGGTCAAGAGGTCACTACTCTCCTTCTCTTTACCTGCCCTCTGGCATGGCACGTGCCTGCAGTCAGTGAAGCGAGTAGTCTAATTGGTCTGATAAATAATGGCATAGCCAAGCCACAATTATCTTAAATGTAAATCTATATCACTCATGTTATAGATTGAAATCCCCCTCACACAGTGGACTAAATATCATAGATATCATCAGTATATTTCTTTCTCAGGAACACAGCAAAGTAGACTCACATTTTCACTACATTTATCGTTTAAATCAAATATTTCTACAATCCTTACAACAACAATCAGGCGTTGCAGTTTATTATTATTCACACTAGTACATAGTACAAACTGTCTACTTTCTGTTGCACTAATGTTAATTCAGTTCAACAAATATGTAACAAGTGTAGGGGTGGGGTATAAATTTCACTGGGAAAATCTAGCAGTCTATGAGAAGAGGCTATCGTGGGTGATGAATTTGGACCAGTTACACAAAGTAAACAATGTCATAATCATTTCCTGGACTCCCTACTGACCATGGAACACTTTACTACACTGATTCTACAGTTTTGTCATTAAACGTTCCCACGAATATGGTAAAGGAGTGAAGAAGTCATACTTATTGTAGTACAGGAACGTATATATATATATATATATATATATATATATATATATATATATATATATATATATATAATATATATATATATATATTATTTATATTTTGTGACCCTCCGCCTCGAAACGGTATTAAGTCGGATTTTTCAATTTTGGGTTTTTGGTACCCAATCATAGCTTATTTATGCTTTAAAATTTGATACCAAATTTATACAATTCTGATTATTCATTGCCGAGATATGACCGTTTGAAGTAGGGAGAGTGTGAAAACCAAGTTTTGAGAAAATCGACTTTGAAGTGAGGCACCGTTTTCACGCACAGTCAAATCATTGGGTAAAGATAACTCCTTAGATACGGGCATCGAAAATTTGACGAGAATAGTGAAATTTAGCATGAGCTTAGATAATACATTTAATAATGAACATACAAATTTTTGAAACAATCCAATTGTCACTTTTGTAGTTATTCATTATTATGCAAGATATTCTTAAAACAAATAAAACACTGAAAAAAAAATGCCGACAATTGTTCACTTTTTCAAGAATTTTTTAATATTTAAATAAAGAATCAATGAAATAAGAATTATCAATGTGAAATTTTTGTCTTATTCAATACAGAAAATAAGATTTCAAATACCCAAAGTTAAAGACGGGCTTATAATTTGAAAGTACAGTTTTGAAACTACGTGAAGCCGGGTGGGCAGGGAAAGAATTATCAAGAAGAGGATTAGAGAGGAAGAGATAGAATGAGAGAGTAAAATACACACACACACACACGCACGCACACACACACACATGTGAGAGAAAGAGAGAGAGAGAGAGAGAGAGAAAGAGAGAGATATAAAAAGAGATATAAAAAAAAAGAGAGAGAGAGAGAGAGAGAGAGAGAGAGAGAGAGAGAGAGAGAGAGAGAGAGAGAGAGAGAAAAAGAGGAGCGAGAGGGGGAGGGGAGAGAGACTGCTTGTGCATTAAGAGGACGCGAGGGAAATAGAATAAAGATTGAAACCTGTACAAGTGTATGTGTATTTGTGTGTGTGTGTGTTTGTATGTGTGAAAGAAACAAAGGGAGACGGAGAGAGTGAGGTAGACATGAAGAAAGGGATGGAGGCGGAGCAAAGAATTGTAGGGATAGTTTAAAGAAAGCATTTTGTTACAAAGTAAGTCATAGTCAATCAACTGGAAACATATTGACCAATGAGATTGCAATTAAAGAAATGGGCTGGTCAAATCAATCATTGCATTGTTTCCATTTTGAGTCAGTTGACAGCTTGAGGAGGAGGGGTGGGGCTTATTGTGTAGTGACTTACATGAAAACATGTTACTGAATCTCTCAAGTTTTCCTTAGCGTTCCACCACATTGTTCATTGTCTAAAAAGACCCCCCCCCCTCTTTCTTTCAGTATACAAAGAGAGCACGACAAAACGAACATCTCTCTCTCTCTCTCTTTTTTTTTTTTCTCTCTCTCTCTGTTTGTCTCTCTCCCCTCTTCGTCTATCTATCTATCTATCTATCTATCTATCTATCTATACTATCTACTACCTATCTATTTATCCATTAATAGGTTTGTCTTTCTGTCTGTTTATCTATCCATTTCATTTTTTAGTTACACGTATATCCACCGGGAGTTCATTAATTGTTGAAGGCTCAATTTATTATTCTGCTTTTGTACTTAAAATTAAATGTTTATCCTACAACAATCTCTGTAACTGTAAGTGTAAGTGTACTGTTGTCCTATTAAGTCTTAGAATGTCCTATAATTTCATGAATAATAAAAAAAAAGAGGGACAAAAGAGGACCCTCACCTCGATCACCAATGCAGCTAGACAAAGAAGTAAAAGCACGTGGTGTGTATCAAAATGCACAAACACACACATATGTAACACACGCATGCTGACGTCATGAAGCATCGCCCGAGCATTATGGCCTACAGCCACAGCGCATGTGATGAGAGTTGACCATCAGAATCATTCATTTGTAAGGTTGTCAGGGAAAAACCTAGACTTGTTTACAGTTTTTAAAGTTCATTATTGGTTGAACCATGACATTGTGGAAACAGTCATGCTTTCTCTGAGATAGATAAAGACACGCCCTTTGCTGTGATATCTTACACGGTATTGGTGGAGAAAAAGACTCGGTATTACTAAGCCTTGGAAAGGGTGGCTCTCTGAGAGAAAGTCAACTCTCGTTTTGAACGTGTCACTGATAGTTGCATTTTAAAACTTGAAATTTATATAACTTATCGTCAATATTTATGTTGAATTATTATGTTTTCATGTAGAAAAATGATTGTAGTTTCTGAAACAACCAAAAACTGAAATTTGATAATTTTGACCATTTCCACTTTAAAACCGGTTTTCTTCGTTTTCCAAATCCCGACTTAATACTGCTTCGAGGCGGAGGGTCACATATATATATATATATATATATATATATATATATATATATATATATATATATATATATATATATAATATATAATAATATACACTCCCTCTGCAAGTAGCCCTACAATAATAGTTCTTAAAGACACATCTGTTACTGATTTTAGAAATATGAAATGAATGGGTTTGTTTCATTCATGTCTCTGTTGATTGGTGTGGGAAGGTTTTATTCACCAGCTGCACTACTTGTACATTGTGAATATTGAGAATAATGTCTGAATATCTGTTAATTCCTAGGAGGTGCCACTATTATTTTCTCTATCTTGGCTGTGTTTGAGTACCCCCACACCCACCCCATCTCCCCCTCTTCTTATTTTCCCCAGTCAAACTTGCCTTTGTGGAATACTATCTGACTAACTGTTGATGTTATATTGTTGTTGTCAGTGGTATGAATTAGGTGTAGTGTGAATGTGATTCATTTCTCTTAGCCTGTCTTTTACGTGTGTATGTAATATGTGTGTATATGCAGGATGTATGGGTGTATGTGTATGTGTGTGTGTGTGTGTGAGAGAGAGAGAGAGAGAGAGAGAGAAGAGAGAGAGAGAGAGAATAAGAGAAAGAGAGGATCCTTTTTCTACCATATTCATTGCTTCTATTATCTACTAGGCCACTGTGATGGTGTTGTTGTTTGGTGTAATGACGGTGGTTTTGTTTCTATTTGTAATAGTGAAGTAAAACCTACACACACAATATATTGCTTTATATGTTCTTTAGGAGTGTGTTAAATTGTTTAATCCTCTTATCTCCATATCTTTTAAATACAATACAAAATACAAATGGAGAGAACATACCAGATGTTCAGCCCATTACATTTATGACCATTAAAAACGTAGTTAAAATGTGTTGAATCAGAAAATGAATGTTTTACTGTGTGTAATAATATTAAGACTGGACAAAGCATTAATTAGTTTCGGAATCCAACGTCTGATTTTAAAGATTTGAATTTGTTATTGTCCGCACAACAATAAAAATATTTTAAAATGGTAGGGATTTTAAATTGCTTATAAAACCTATAAGAATAATCACAATAAAACGAAAAAAGAACCAACATAACAAGTGAAGGTAGTACTGTCTGTTCCGTAAGTTAATATTATTGTAATGTAAGTGGTCATCTAGATATGGTGTTGTATTACATCACGAAAATGCAATACTTTGCGTCTTAACCCTCAAAAAGGTGAATCCCCGTCCAGGTAGCCAATTTTACAGCACGCAGCTGCTGTTGTCAGTCACATGCTGGGTTCTAGCAGTATAACTAAGTGATCAGATTTTAAGAAGAAATAAACAGCAGTGTGCAATATCCACTGAACGTGCTCAACGCTTTACAAGGGGTCCCTGGTCAACAGAAACATCTCACATGTAGGATGGGGCATGACGCCTGTAGGCAATATTACAATTTTTTTCCAGACAGAGACAACGCTGTTAACGGCCAGGTACTCATTTTACACCTGGGTACAGTGAGAGAATGTGAGTAAAGAGTCTTTTCTAAGGAATCAACTATGCGCAGACTGAGGCTCGAACCATGGACCTTTCGACCTGAAAGCCAATAATCAAAACAATCAGACCTGCCTCTTGAAAATTTAAATAGGAGTTGAAAATCAACAATTTACCCTCACACGGATTTAAAACACGGTTCAAAATCCTTAAAATTGTGTCGTCCTGCATCAACCTTCTATTTTAATAAGTTGTAATGACAAAGAGATGCTCATGAAGTTCTAAAATTGTAGCCAAAATTTCGTAATCCTACGAATTATTCACAATAGTAGGCAGGTCTGAATAATAAAATATGTAAGAAAATATGCATTACATAATTGTGTGGTTATAAAAATCAAATTGCATGAGTGCCTATTAAATTAAAGGAACACCCCCCCCTCCCCACACTCTCTCTCCCTAAGACATTAAAAACACAATGAGTGTTTATTAGAACACATACAGATGTATTTTAATATCTGGAGAAACAGAAAGAATTGTTCTCAAGAGGTAGCAGGTAACAGAACATCATGGTCTCACCAACAAATCCCAGATGCGCACTTCTCCTCCAAGACAGCCCGATGCCAAGATGTCATTTGATGTTGGGTTGAAAGCCAAACACCATGGTGTTCTGGGATGACCAGTAAGAACATGGGTACACTTTCCACTCTCTATGTTTGTGACACGGACACTATGATCACCATGGGTGGAGGCAACGAGTAACCTTGGATGTTTAAAAAAAGAATTATATTTTTAAAATTGAGCAAATTGGTGAAAACTTGGCAAGTACTTTTTAACTCTTTCAGCACCATTGGCTGCACTGTGCGGCCAGAGCAGAATCTGTTCTACTGGCCAATGGCTTCACAGTGTGGCCGGTCTTGAAAGGCAAAAATATTATGTGATCCAATCCTACTTTCTACAAAAGTACAATAAATTGAACCAATGGCATCATTTCTTTCATCAGAACATTCAATTGGCCCTTGGGGGGGGGGGTATTTTAATTGAGAATTTGTGCCAAATTCGAATGTTGCTTTGTTTTAGCTTGTCATTCTCATGCTGCCTCAATCAGGTGTCAGCCATTTTGCGAATGCGAATATAGCATCAGCGCTGAATGAGTTAAATATCTTTGATGATGTAATCTAAATCTGAATTGATGGCAAGGTTCCAATGAAGTTCAAATAACAAGGCTTGCTTGTTATCCGAGTTTTCATGATTTTGGAGAAATTGTACTTTTATTAATGGTAGGAAGAGATTTGTCCCAGAATCAAAACCCTTGTAGCAATAATGGCACAGATGACGGCAATGACATTCTCCTTTATCATTTAATCTGAAAACGAGTTTTGAGTAAGTCTGTCATAAGTTGAGTTAGTATGAGTAAGGTCTAAAACATTAGACCGGATGTATCAAATTTCCCCAAAAAAAAATTTTTAATGTTAAAAATTGAGCTAAAATATAGCACAATATCCACTAGAATGTGCTCAAAGTGGGCCAATCACACAACCAACAGCAACACTCAACAAGTAGGACAAGACATGACGCCTGTTAAGTGACATTAAAATTTTTCCAGACAGGGACAATGCTTAACAGCAATGTACTCATTTTACACCAGAGTACAGTGAGAAAATGTGAGTAGTAAGAGTTCTTTCCAAGGACTCAACTATGTGACGCTCAGGACTGAATCTCAGGTCCTTCCAATCCCAAAGCGAGTGTCATACCACTAGACCACACAGCTGCACATCTTATACCATGAATCTTTTTACTTCTGACCTGACCAAAACTCATTTTATTGTGGCATGTAGACAGAACCGTGAACAATATCATCTTTATAAATCTTTTTTGAACAGAAAAAGTTAAAACAGGTTGCATTTGGTCAAAGGTTTAGGAACTAAAATAAATCATTTAGGATAAACAGGATCTGACGTGCAATACCATGATTACAAACCTGTTTGTGACACAGGCTCAATGTATTAACCCTTCAAAAATAGCACCAGTCAAATATTTAAATTCAGGACAATCAGGATTGGATTCAGTAAGTAAAACCAAATCACTGAAGTGAATGGAGGGCTCACCATCACAATTGTGTGTTTCCAGATTTGATGGTTTATTAACATGCTGACCAAGAATAAAAATGTTATAGAATCTTCTTTTCTTCCACATATGTGAAATGCACTTTATTTGGTGAACATCTAACAAAAAATTACAATTTTGGTGATTTTCAGGTTATTTCTGTAAATAAATAAAAATTTATAATTACATAATTTTATCTTGGTTACACTTGGGCTGGGGTTGTCATTCTCAAAATTGATTTAATTGTAATCAAGTGATTGACGACCTATTCTTTTAGAAATGCAATTAATACATAGTTGCAAAATATATTATAAAAACGTTTATTCACAGAAGAAAATCACGTTTTCATCAGCTGTTACTATATATCCCTGTCCATTCTTGAGCCAACTATTTCAAAGCAACCAACCCATGACAAGTGTCCATCTGACTTGTCCCTAGCAAACAAAAGTGCAGCTGTCAAAGTATCAAGTTATTGTAACATCGAAAAGAAAAAAAATCATACCTTTCTCAGGCATCCTATGAGGTATAATTCAAAAATTATCATTAGGATAAATTTTGAAAACCACAATGCTGAAAAAAGTAGTTTTAGAAAAATAAGTTCAGAAATAGAATTTAATTTAAAATTATTATTTCTTAATATATTTTAAGAATTAGTTTTCCCACATCCTATTTATTAAAAAAAAAAAGAAGAAAAATTAGATGCAAAATAATAAAAATAAACGCTCACATATTGGGGCTGAAATCCACCAAGAAAGTGGCACGTGGTTCTCCTGAGAAATTGCATGGCTGGAATTATGGAGAAAGGGGGGGGGGGGGGAAACAAAATCAGGATGAAATCGACAATAAAAACATTAAGGGATGCTAACTTAAATGTTTTTCAATGAGAAAATGCAGAATCTTCAGTTTGTTACGAAAATCTGTGATTAGAGAGATAAAATTAAAATCCACTGTTTACCACAAACATTATTCTTTTTCATTAATTTGCTGAAATACTATCAATAAAGCAAGTTGTTACTTATAATTATAACCTATCCACTTCTTGCCATATGGCATTTACTTGAAGCCTCCATTCCTGCCTGTTTATAGATATCTATAAAAAAACAAAATTAAAACAAGAGCACAGTCTGCTGACCTGATTCTGTGTTGGTTTTGCTGCCTCAAACTCAAGTAAGTCCAAGACAACTTTCTTTCCATCGACATATTTTTTTGACTTGTGAAAGCCAATTTGACGAAATGCCAAGAAGTCAAGAAAACTTGGCATTTCCGCTTGGTCTGAAATCAGAAAATTTGAATGTATCATAAAAAGGTGTTTTTCATTTATAAACTGAAAATATGAAAAATCTTAAACAAACAAACATCTGTTGCATCCAAATTTATTAATATTAATATGAGTTCACAATAGACTTCCTGACTACATTATATATATATATATACAACTACAACCGTTGTGTTTTAGTTTCAAAGATAAGCATTGCAAGATTTATGATAAAAGCAACGGACTTTCATTTGTCTTTAACTTCAGTCCTTAGTTTTAGTGTCTTATTTCTAATGTTTTCTTGACAAAGGGGAAACCCAACATCAGTTGTAAATAAAATTGAAGCTTAGAGTATTATTATTATTGTCTATTTTTAAAATCGAGGTCGTTAATTAGAACCCCATTTTCCAGAACCAGATTCTGATTATTGGCACCCTAGGAATCTGAATAACGACAACCTTTTGAAATGCCTATTTATTGACTTTAATTAAGCCTTAAATTAAGGAAACTTAATTTAGGCCACAACTTTCCAACGCTCAACTTGGGTCATAACCAGTTATAAAAAGTCAAGTTAAAATAAAGTACAAGCCTCTATTTCTATTGGGCTGTCATTATCCCCAGACACCTGAAAATTCGTTATCCCCAGACATGTATTTGAAACTCCGCTCTTTTAAATAATTATTCACATTCCAGAATATGGAATGTTTCCGAATGCACATAGAAATAAGGAAAGTTAATAAAATATCTATAAAAACATAAAATTAACCAACATTAAATCAGTTGTTACTACATATACACAATATGCGTCGACTTCGAAGTGGGTGTCATGGCCGAATGGTTTAGTCGTCTGCCCTGGAAGTTTTACCAGAATCGACGTTGTGGGTTCGAATCCTGGTTCCGCCATTTTTTATTTTTTTTAAAATTCCGTCTTCTTTTTTACAGAGCGTTGCAAGTGAAAAATGTCCCATCCATCCTCCCCCCACCTTTTTTTTTAAAACTCTCTCTCTCTCTCTTGGTTCCTTTCTAGTTTCTAGCAAATTGTCATATTCGTCCCCACTCCGATCTCAAAAAGTGTCTAAAAAGAATAAATAATTAAAAAGCAAACCAACAGAAATATTCAGAGAGCGACCAATTGGTCAGATAGAGGAGAAAAAAACAAACAATAATTTTTTTTAAAAATAAAAACAAATTATAAGAAATTCATGCTCAGAAACGGAACAAAAAGGAGAAAAGAATAGACTCGATCAAAAAAAAAAAAAAAAGAGGTGGGGAAGAGGATGGATGGGACATTTATCCCTTGCAACGTTCTGTAAAAAACAGAAGACGGAATTTTTAAAAAAATAAAAAAATGGCGGAACCAGGATTCGAACCCACAACGTCGATTCTGGTAAAACTTCCCAGGGCAGACGACTAAACCATTCAGCCATGACACCCACTTCAAAGTCGACGCATATTGTGTATATGTAGTAACAACTGATTTAATGTTGGTTAATTTTATGTTTTTATTTATTATTTATGTCCTTATTTCTATGTGCATTTGGAAACATTCGATATTCTGGAATGTGGATAATTGTTTAAAAGAGCGGAGTTTCAAATATGTGTCTGGGGATAACGAAATATCGTTATCCCCAGACAGGTGTCTGGGGATAACGAATTTTCATTATCCCCAGACAGGTGTCTGGGGATTATCACAATCACAGCGATTTCTATTTCTATTTCTACTGATACTGATATTGTTGGTTTCCAACAGCCACGAAAATTTCTTCTTCCTAAAAAATATATATATGTATATTGTATTTTTAACAGCCCACTAGGTCTAAGACAAGATACCTAGGCTGGCTGAGAGAGAATGATGAGACTGAGAGCTAGAGATGATGAAATTTGCAAGATAAAATTTCTGTCACTGCCACGGCGTCACACTTCTATCATCACTGTCCACTGTCGTTGATTGACACAGATTATCATTAACATATTATAACTTTTACTATAATTAGCTAAAGAACGTGTATAATATTGAGGGGGTGGGGAATTGATAAGCAATGGTGCAATTATTAATCTAAATTTGACTGAAACCAACAACAACAAAAATGGCATTTTATTTCCCTCCTCGGAAGTCCTCGGCTCTGTCCCATCAAATTGGTAGATATCTCTTTTCACGAGTATAATATCTTCGTTATACGGTGTGTTCTGATATACTATGTTGCAGACGATGATTATATAAACAAAGTATCAATTTAACCGCATATATGATAGATTAGTCAAACGTTAGCAGTTGTGTCTAAATCACTGAACTACATACCTTTCTTTTTTTTATTGCTTGCACCAGGAAAAGACATTGAAATATTTATCATAAAAGCAACAGATTTCAAATTAAAACCGCAACTTTATAATTTATAAACATGATAAGACTTCTTCACACATCTGTAAGCCTATGGTTCTAAAAATAAACGGCCACTGAACTATTGACCCTTTAGACTTCCGCCCGTGAAAAAAAATTTGAAAAAGAGTTCTGACGAAAAGAAGGTGTTCTTGTCACACAAAAATAGTAAGAGAAGCTCTGATTGATTAAATGTGACAAAGGTGCACAAATTAGTACACCTATCACCTCAAATCGGTATAGTGCATGGCGTACTATAGTAGGGCTATGGTATAATGCCAATATAAGCCAGACTCCTCAAATAAGAAAGTGAATTTGAAGTTTAAAATCATTTTTAAAATATCAAATTCTGGATTTTATCTGTTCATGAAATCGTATTTATTCTACATAAACTTACACTAAGTTCATAAATTCAATTTCAAACTGAAGTTTCAAATTTTGTCATTCTAACCGTTTAGCTCTCTCCTTACCGACCCTTTCAGTATTTTCCCAAAGTGGCAGGCTTAGCCAGCAGAAAAATTGATTTTTTAAACTCAAACAAGCTCTCTACAAAGCACCTTTATGTTGTTATTAATCACACAATGATCATTCTTCAAAGTTTGTAATGTACAAAATAAATCTGAATAAGAATAATGTATATTGTGTCGTAACAAATGTGAGGATTTTGCTGCAGGTGGTAAGGAGAGGGTTAACCATTTTGAGAACCTGGTTCACCCGAACCGAAATGATACCAGCTGGTGTGATGGGTCACATTTATTGAAAGCGGAGGTGCGAAAGTAATATCTGACAATTACCCACAGATTGATTTAGTGAACACGAATTATATGCATGGCAATAACAACTTTAGCTCACTGGCTTTGTGCGGTTATTTAGTCTAGTGAGTCTAGTGGTATGACACTCGATTTCGGATCGTAAGGTCCTGGGTTCGAGCCATGCGCCGAGCAAGGCTCGAGGTTGAGTCCTTGTAAAAGGCTCTTTACTCACATTCTCTCATCATACTCAGGGGTGAAATGAGTACCTGGCCGTTAACAGCGTTGTCTCTGTCGGAAAAAAGACTATAATAACAGGCGTCATGTCTCGTTCTACATGTTACGTGTTGCTGTTGGTCAGGGAATCCCCCCCCCCCCCCCCCCCCCCCGTAAAGCGCTTTGAGCACGTTTATTGGATATTGCGCTATATAAATAAAAACTCAAGTTTGTGGTTTTATGACACTCTCCTTTTAACCCTTTAGTCTTTAAGCCCTTAGTTCAGACCCGCGTACTTGAACTTTCAAAAAATCGTATTTTCCAATTGAAAAAATAAATAAATAAAAAGTCCCTTTAAAAAGCTTTCGAAATAGATAATGCCCCAGCATGGTCCAAAAATGCTCCAAAATCCTGAATATATTCTAAGGAGTTAAACTGCCCATTTCAATAAGATTTATTGAGTCAAAGAGGTGAATGCAGTCCTATACTCTTAACCAAATGGCACATGCTGTGTTCTTAAAAAAACAACAACAAAAAAAAAAAAAAAAACGACAGTGTAGCTGGAGCCAAAAATGTGTATTTCTACCTCAATGTGCGCGGCAAAAGTTGAGCAGTAATTGGATACAATCGTCTGATGTCACGTCGTCCAGCAACGGCGGCCATCGTGGTTCTAAACAAAGACAATCGGTACTTTTTATTCTTCATGCTGGCTAGAGCTTTTTATATTCTTGTGATCAGAATGTGTAAAAGTCAAAACATGATCAGATTTATAATGTTTTCCCCCTCTGGATACGCTTTATGCTCGTCGGAGAAATATTTCATAAGGGCGTCCGCCATTGTTCCGATAGTTTAATGCCAGTTACTAAGTTACCATGCGTCATTACGAGGGAAGTGACGTTACGACGGTTGAAGCGTAGTAATTGTGAAAGGCTCTCACCTAACCGACTACTTACTTACATCAAATTAGTCAGTACAAGTATAAGACCTGTCACCAAAAAGGTTATAATATCCTTTTAATTTCTTTGCCTTATACAGATTTAAATCATATTATATAATATGTTAGGATATGGATTTGAAACCAAAATATTGGAGAAACGATTATAAAAAGAATTGCTCAAAATTGATATATGAACAAACTGAACTATATTTCATCACTCGTAAAGCATGATAATTAATATAAGAATGAAAAGCATGCATTTTGAGATGGTACAGAAATAGCTCTGATGATAGAGATCTCTCCTCACAAGTAAAGATCTCGATCCCATTGTGAGCAATTTAGACCATCAAACAGTGAATGTGTAGCTTTGCCTGTTACATGGTGCGCGAAGTACGTTGCGATTAACTAGATGTTAACTAGAAGTATTTTGCAAGTCTGATAACCCAAATTGTTATGGATTCAATGATGCTATGGAAGTAACCCGAAACCAAGGCAAAACACTGTTCATTAAAACAATGTTAAATTAAGCCCATGATTTGATTCAATAGTCTGATGCCATGTCGCCCAGCAACGCCGGCCATCGTGGTTCTAAACAAAGAAAATCGGAACTTTTTATTCTTCATGCTGGCTAGAACTTTTCATATGTTTTGTGATCAAAATGTGTATAAGTCAAAACTGATCAGATTTATAATGTTTTCCCCCTCTGGATACGCGTTTATGCTCGTCAGAGAAATATTATTTCATAAGGGCGTCCGCATTGTTCCGATAGTTGAGAGAAGTTACCATGCGTCATTACGAGGGAAGTGACGTTACGACTGATTCTATAGAGCAGTATAATTAGGTGCCCCAAACGTAAACAAAGGTCTAGAAGCACATGGCAAACCACATGTTCCTGTCTTGACAGCTCAAGTTCCAATGTAAATTATAGAAAAAAATAACCTTTAAAATTTGGCTGTTAGGTGGCAAAAGAAACACATATTCATAAATACTCGATCACGCATCAAATAATGTCTAGATATGGATATTTTATGGAACAAAAGGTAAAATTTATCAAAAGTTACAGTCTATCTATTTTTAGACCAGAGCAAATTATTGCGCTGGTGTGAACAAAACGAGAATTATTCGGAGCCTGATTTTCAGAATAATTTAGTCTTATATTATTATTTCTGCAACTGTTAGATTTTATGTAAACATATTTTCAATACTGAAAGTGTATTGCCTACAACTCAAACTACAAAATTGGGAGACCTATATTGTGCGTAAATTTTTCCGGTCCCTAACGAAAATCACTATCAACTTGTTATTGTTTACGTTTGGGGCACCTAATTATACTGCTCTATAATCTATTTCTCTTTTTTTTTTAATTTCCGCGATCGAGTTGAAATTATTTTTCACACGCAATTTTATTCCCTCAAATTGGTGCTGGTAAACTTCCGTTATAAAAGTTTGCATCGTTCATCCGACGTTGAAAAGATCATCTCATAAAATCTATTCAATAATATTTTTAAAAAGCAAAAACAAAAACAAAACAAACAAACAAAGCAAACCATCATGAATCTCCAAGACGGTAGACGACATTCGTACGAAGGGAGGCAGAGTTCACACGGCTGGGTCAGCGTTCTCTCTTCGAAATCAAGTAGAGAAACTTTAGACGGAAAGTATACAGATGAAAAGGTGCGTTATATTAAATATATGGGGACAACATATGCAACACTATCACATACCTTATAATATTATCTTTTTATCTTCTTGTCGAATTTACTTACATAACAATGACAAAAATGGGAGGCCTTTCGAAAGCTCCTCCATTCCCAGTATTCTTTTTAAAAATATATATATAATGTTCTAGTAGGGGTTTTAAAAAGTCTCCCCCCTCCCAAACCCCCTATAGAACATTATATTAAAAAAAGAATACTGGGGATGTAGGGGCTTTCGGAAGGCCTTTTATATATCGCAATATCCACTAAATTTTGGTCAAAGCGCTTTCCAAAGGATCCTTGACCAACAGCAACACGTAACACGTAGAACGAGACATGACGCACGCCTGTTAGGCGATATTACAATTTGTCGGACAGAGACAACGCTGTTGACGGCCAGGTACTCATTTTACACCTGGGTACGGTGAGAGAATGTGAGTAAAGACTCTTTTCCAAGGACTCAACTATGCGCCGAGCGAGGCTCGAACCCAGGACCTTCCGATCCGAAAGCGAGTGTCACACCACTAAATCACATAGCCACACGCCTTCAAATAATATCACATCATATCATATCACAATATCACCAAACCTACATTTTTAGACAGAACTCACCAGCTTCTATGGTGCGATTTCACAACAGATAAAACAACACGAACATTTTTATTTTTAATGATGACGGATAAAATCCCTATTGGCGGGGCTTGAGGGGAAAGAGGGGTGGGGGGGGGGGCGAGTGAGTTCATTTTAGAACCGTTTTTAGAAGTAGCTGTATTCAATTTTATTCAATGCAGTTACGTTTATATATATATATATATATATATATATATATATATATATATATATATATATATATATATATACCAATGAATTTTACCTTAATCTTATCACCCCCCCCCCCCCCCCCTTCCCGCCCTAGTATGTCATTCAAGAGGAGCCCACCACCGTCATTCTTCCAGTGGACTCGAGTGCGTACAGTGAATACTGTCTCCAGTTTTACATCAGATACATCCACAAAATAGGAAATAAAGTTTGTATATTTTCATGATATCTCAAAAATTCTGTTTGTATTTTGACATGAATATTGTGTCTTTAAATACCTATCCATTATAATGGTTATTTTTGATATATCACATCATCCTTAATCTTAATAATGAAATCTGAACACCATAGCTTATAAGCAAAACGATAACTGCAAGTTCATTGATTCCATCGACATTGAATTACCTTACTAATCTGGCAGGGACCGATTTAAAAAAGTATTTATAACTTTTGAAATTTATTTATTTATTCGATTTTGTTGTTGTTGTTGTTGCTGTTGTTGTTGTTATTATTATTGTTGTTGTCGCTAATCATTATAAAATGGGCAACAAAATTAATTTTCGCTTTATGCCTCACCCAAATTACTTATAATAGGGATATCGATACTAATATTATTTTTTGGTACACCAATGTCCTTCCCAGAGGATACCGTAAATCAACTATTGATTGTGCACTCCGCTCGTTATAGCTGCAGATACAATTATACATGAATTATTAATCAGGCTCTTTTCTCATTTTTTTTTTCCTTCGTCGTTTTCTGTTGTTTTGTTATTTGTTGTTTTTTTAAAACTTTTTTTTTTATTATTTTCTTTTTGTTTGGTTTGGTTTGGTTTCTTTTCTTTTTTTTTTTAATTTGTTTTTATTTTTCGGAAAGGTAAGGAGGAGGGGGGGGGGGGGGTTGTGTTCTTTTTTGTTATTATTTTCTTTTGCTTTTTGTTTTTTGGACGTGTGAAATGACACACGGCTTCTGGCTTGTAAGTTTCTGGTTCTAGTCCCGCTGTGGGTGAAGCAAAGTTGAGTCCTTGGATAAGTCATGCTCAATCAGGTATGAAATGAGTAATTAAGCGGTAACAGCGTTCTCTGTTCCAAAAATAAAATGTAATAGGGCATTATGGACATCGTGTCTTATATAACTTGTTGCTATACACACAAACACACACACACACACACACACAGAGAGAGAGAGAGAGAGAGAGAGAGAGAGAGAGAGAGAGAGAGAGAGAGAGAGAGAGAGAGAGAACCATAACTGCCCGTTCAATGAACGTGATGGATAAGTCGATCAACTCAAAAATATGAGATTCGTGTGTTGAATAAAATTTGAACTCAATTACTATTTTCTTAATAGAAAATACATACACACAGTTGAAAATAATAACAAAGCGAAGCGCACAAACAAAGCTACATCACAACACACACACACACACACACACACACACACACACATATATATATATATATATATATATATATATATATATATATATGCATTTTATATCTTATCTATATGTTTTGCTCACCTGTCGAAGAGTTCTTTCCAAATGTTATGAACTGAAAATAGTTCAAATGGATTTTAAGAAATTGATTGTAGTCAAAATAATGAGAGGAACCACTACCTGGTATCAATTCAATGCATAGTGTGGAGTTTTGGGAGTTGATTTTTTTTCTGTCTTGTAAATCATCTCTCTGTTATGCACTGTATCTTTTGTTTTACATATATTATGATTTGTAAATATTTTGAGTGTGCTCCTCTTAGTGGGTATCTGTGTTTATGCCAGGATGAGACATTAAGGTGATCTCAAACTAAGTAGGGACACTGATAGTGTGCTCTTGGAGTCTACATCTAATCTGTTCCCTATTTCAACTAATTCCCCTTTGTATTCCTTTTTCTTGGGTACTTTAATTGTAATTCTAGAACTTTACACT
>NC_088362.1:52372638-52392638 GCF_034508935.2 Berghia stephanieae
ACAGTATGCAATCCTGCCGGGGGCACTATAATGGCATTGATCTATAAATCAATTTATTCGGAAGTCGCATTTGACATTTAGTCCAGGTAATGTAGATTAGGAAAGAGTTTTAAAGCAATAAACAAACACGTTTAATAGATAGTAAATATTTTGCGTTCAATTATGATTTTTCAGATTCCAAAATAATTTTTAATTCTTAAATGCGGCTATGTGTTCTAGTGGTATGACACCCGCTTTCGAATCGGAATGTCTTGGGTTCGAGTCTCATCGGCGCATATTTGAGTCCTTGGAAAAGGCACTTTACTCACATTCTCTCATCGTGCACAGGTGTAAATTGAGTACCTGGCTGTAAACAGCGTTGTCTTTGTCCGAAAAAAATGTAATATCGCCGAACAGGCGTCATGTCCCGTCCTACATGTTAAATGTTGTTGTTGTCCATGGACCCCTTGTAAAGCGCTTTAAACAAATTTAGTGAACATTGCGCTATATAAAAGCTCTTTTTTAAAAAAGAAAAAAGGGGAAACAACCATTACTTGTTTGTTTTGATTCCATATGTGGCAGAGCGCTCTCTTCACATGCAAAGGGATAATTACTATTATCAAACCCCGAGAGATTTTTCTTCTTCTGATCCACTAGTTCACCCAGCATAGATTAGGTGGCCAGGGCTGTTAGATCTGGTAAAAAGTAAATTACGACATAGACTAGCGTCCTATCTTGAGGGTAGTAAGCAATTATGATCTCCCGCTTAGTAAAGCATCCTGGATTAACTCCAACTCTTTGGGCCTTCTTTTAATGTAGGACATCTAATGTAGGTGATCTAAATTGTTTCTTGTGTTGTGCTTGAATCATTGGTCACATTGCAAAAGGTGCGCCAAGTGACCCACATAACGAAAAGTGTTCACAGTTTTCGAAATATCAAACATCACAATATTGTCATTTTGTTCAGCTTGACTCGTGGATATGTTTACAACGTTCATAAACAAAGCAGCTTGTTTACATTTATTAAGAACTGTCCAATCGTCGTCATGTGATCGATGGCTCGGCTGAACGAAAACCTGAATATAGCTCACTCCCATTGAGATACTAATGAAATCCAAGGTTTATAAAGAATAAAATTATCTATTTATCTATTCTTATTGTAAACCAGGTCCAGTTATATTTATGCAGCCTTGATAACACCTTATGTGTTATTATTATTGAGTTTTGTAGGAATATGACGTTTGAATAAAAATGTCGTAAATGACTTTAAAAAAAAGAAGATAATAATTATCATTTAAAAAAAAAAAAAGAAAACAACAAAAAACATTTTCCGTCACATTAATGTTAAATCAAGTCCACGATTGCGCTCGGTTAATAGACCTGCAGATAAGTGTACCTTGCTCTCAGACAAGCAGTCTCAGATATTTATCATATTTAGTATAGAATTTCCTACATATTTGTTGCTAGAGCATTCGGCTTACACGCAAAGGGACAGGTTTAGCTTCCGGCTTGCAAACTTGCATCAAGATTCTTGTTTGTTTGTTTGTTAGTTTTTAAAAAAATTTGTTTTGTGTTTTTTCTTACCCCCGTCCATCCGATTGTGATTGGGTCGCTGGGTCTATTACATAATATGACGGAAATTGCTTTGATATGGACCAGCGTCTATCAAAAGTGTAGCAAGCAATTGTTTCTGTCGATTTGTCACTATAAAATTAAAAAAAGGGATAACCTTCGGCTACAAGAGGTTCACGACTCTAAAGTATTTCATACTATTCAATATTATTTCCTCACTTATAGTGCTTTATAAATTATGAAACTCCACTGATTCTAATTCGCATGCAGCCCAGAATCCTTACATAAAGTAATTAATTTAATGATATTTAGAAAAATTCCATCATTAAAAAAAATTACAGACAAGGATTTATGTTTGAGATTGTTTAAATCACTTCTGGGAGAGTTACGTAGACAAAATAATAATAGTAATTAAAAAAAAAAAGACATTGCACACGCAAAGAGTCGTTCATCGGATATCTTGTAATATAAACGTATGCTCCAAATCACTTCTTTCTTTTAAGCGTTCTCCGTGTTTCAAGTTGTTTTGATTTGAGTAACACTGTGCCTATAAATCCCATAATACCTTTTTGGAGTGTTATTAAGAATTATGATGAGTATCTTGGATTATCGATACTGTTGACCCTAGGAAAACACGCCAGCTGGCTATTGTTGCATGTTATGACGACCTCTCAAGTCTTGATTGGTCTATCGGGTACATTTGTTGTGTCGGCAATCAATCTTTCTGTTCTGGCCGCTTATATGTTACCATGAACAAAAGCCCTCAAACTTGAGGTGCATGTGTATGTCGTTGTGAGGGTATGTGTGTGCGCGCACTTGTATAAATGGGTATGTGTACAAAAATGTTTATAATGATGTTCTACAATTTTGTGCGCCTAGAGCTGTTTTGTCAAAGGGATTAGGCGCTATACAAATAAACTTTAGTATTATTAAACTTCTAAAATTAAACTTTTCTGTTTATGCCATGGGTTTACGCCGACGTAATCATATTTACAGGTCTAATAACCCAAATTGAACCCAAATTGTTATGGTCTCATTGCCGTAAAGGAAATACTCTCAAACCAACGCAAAATATAGTCCATTACAACACTGTTAAATCAGGCCCATAATTTCGCTTAGTTATCAGACCTGCTAATTAGTACACCCAGGATTTACGCCTATATTCTGATGATCTGATTTGCGTAAATTAAAAAAACAAAAAACAAAAAAAAAAACAAAAACAAAACATAAACAAACAAAATAAAACAAACAAACAGCTGAATTTGAAATTAAGCGCTTTGATTTAATAACAGAAATGAAATATCTACAATTTGTTTTTGTGAATGAATCTTACTTTTAATCTCTCAGTTTAAATTATACGTCATTCATTTATTTATTTTTTTTTTTTTTGGATTGATTTCTCTCTTTTAAATACACTTTTCAAGCTTTCGATCGACGTATTCTTATTTGCAGGCCTGATAACCCAAGTCGTTATGGTTTCGTTGTTGTAATGAAAATACTCTCAAACCAAAACACCATATTGTCTTTACAACAACGTTAAAACAATCCCATAATTGCATTCGGCTATCAGACCTGAAAATAAGTTCACTTCACTTTCGATCCATCTAATAGATCGAATAAGAATGAATAACATTCGTTTCGTTTTATGATTGAAATATTTTGTTTTATAATTTACCGCTTTGATTAGAAAGTTGCTGAACTTTTTTGTCTTGAATATTTGACAAGTGTTTATTGTGTCAAACTATCATCTAATTTTGCAGATGCGCTGGTGTTCATTTGTGTTTGTGTGTGTGTGTGTGTGTGTGTGTGTGTTTGTTTGTTTGTGTGTGTGTGTGGGTGGGTGGAAATATGTGTGTATGTGGATGTGTGTGTGTGTGTGTGTGTGTTTGTGTGTGTGTTGTGGGCGGGAAGGGAAGGGGGGTAGACAATTATGATTTATTATGATCACCCGCATCAAATTTGTATTAAGAGTATTATGGCGCTATGAACTGGGTGGTGGCAAAACTTGATTTAAGTTAAAATAATAAGAATTCAAGAATTAGGAAATATTAGTTTATGAAATTTGTAAGAATCAAAACTAATTCCTCTCAAAGACGGCATTTATTTCAACTAAAATATGATATAATAATAATGATAATGATGATGATGATGATGATGATGATGATGATGATGATGATGACATGATAATAATAATAATAATAATATATATAATAATAATAAATAATAGATAGATAATAGATAATAGATAATATAGATAGATAGATAGATAATAGATAGATAGATAGATAGATAGATAGATAGATAGATAGATAGATAGATAGATAGATATATATATATAGGTAGATAGATAGATAGATAGATAGATAGATAGATAGATAGATAGATAGATAGATAGATAGATAGATAGATAGATAGATAGATAGATAGATAGATAGATAGATAGATAGATAGATAGATAGATAGAGAGAGAGACAGATAGCTAGCGCATTTTCAAAATGATATAATGTTCAATTCCCATTAAATTGGTTTTAAAATAAAATAAAATAAATGCATCTCTTGTGCCACAGCCCATATTATTTGTCGATGAAAATTCAATCTTCCATTTTGGGTTGGATAAAACTTTAGCTTTGACCTTTTTTTTTTTTTTGAGATTTTGTTATATAGCGCAATATCCACTCAACGTGTTCAAAGCGCTTTACCAAAGGATTCTTGACCAACAGCAAGATGTAATATAATATCGAACTTGACACGACGTCTGTTAGCCGATTTTACAATGTTTTTTCCCCCTGACAGACATGACGCTGTTGACTGTCAGGTACTCATTTTACACCTGAGTAGGTTGAAAGAATGTGAGTAATGAGCCTTTTCCAAGGACTCAACTATGGGCCGGGCGAGGCTCGAACCGAGCTGGCCTTCCGATCCGAAAGCGATTTTCATACTACAAGTCCACATACCCGCAAGAGCGTAAAATTCAATTTATGCAACAGTTTAACCCCAACATAATTCCGTTTTGACATGATTTGTCATCTATATTATCCTATGGAACTGGAGTTTATCCCAGTTTCTATATTGTGAAACGAATAATAGTATTTTGCTTGCTACCATTTGGATAGGACGCTAGTTTATCGCAAAGCTCTTTCCGCCAGGTCAAACAGTCCCAGCTACCCTAATCACTGCTGGGTGGACAAGGGGGTGGGGGGGGGGGGTGAGGGTGTCAGAAAAATATCTCGACTTTACCGGGATCGGTCTTGATCCCTTTGCAAGTGAAGCGAGTACTCTACCACTTGAGCTATAGGGACCCCCGATAAGATTATTTAACTACATAATATTGTATTAAATAGGTTAAGGTAAGACTATTAAGATTATAAATGTGCTTTGCAGTTTGTTATTTTTCAAATCTTATCCTATCGCGGACGGAATTCACTTTAAAACAGTGTCGGCGCATGACATAATCAGTCGGAACGTGAAAATTTTGGATTTGCATTTATTTGCATTTCTGAAAGAATATGCACCCCAGAGCATATTAATCTTTATTTGAAGTAAATCGGGTGATTTTTCATGAAGATATGGTCAGATGTATGAGAAAGATATCCAGCAACTTTTCTCAAATTTCATACTTTTTCAACTTGACTAGCTGTAAAAATATTTAGAAGTTAAATTAACTTAGATATTTCCCGAAGATGTACAAAAAGGGTTTATTTAATCATTTATGACAAGAACTCATTTTTGATAAAAATGGACCTAACTAAACTTGGCAATATTTCAGTTCAAAGCTTTTCACCATCCGACTGATTATGTCATTCCCCGTAAAAGATCATATTTTATATACTTAAATTGATTTATTTTTTTAAACTTAGCTATTTTTGTAGAAGATTTTCTTTAAATTTGAACATTTGAAACATAGAAATAAATCGGCAGATCAGAATGTACATTGTTGCGATCCTTGCTCGCCTCAGTGACCAATGAAAACACATCGGTTTGGATCATTGGTCACGGCCTGCTTAACGACGACTTATTTCATGGCCAGTCCAATCACAACAGTAACAGTATGAAGGTCAATGGAGGGAATGAGTTCAGATTGTCAGTTTGGCTTCGAATTCATAATGACTCAAATCTTTTTTTAAAAAAATACTTTTTACCTTCGACATATTATTATATCTATAATCGTCTGAAAACAAATATGAAAGAGATGGTTTAAAAAATAATGTATCTTCCTGACAAAGATCTTGCTAGATTTTAACCTACTCTATTCCTCTTGTCAAATATTTCTACTTGTGATGAATAGGATTCTTCTTCTTCTTCTTCTTCTTCTTCTTCTTCTTCTTCTTCTTCTTCTTCTTCTTCTTCTTCTTCTTCTTCTTCTTCTTCTTCTTCTTCTTCTTCTTATCTATTATTTTTTTATTATTATTATTATTATTTTTATTATTATTATTCATTCATCATCATCATCATCATCATCATCATCATCATCTCTCTCTCATCATCATCATCATCTCATCATCTTCTCTCTCTCTTCTCTCTCCTCTCTTTCCTCTTCTCCTCCTCTCTCCTTCTCCTCTCCTCCTCTTTCTCCTTCCTCCTCCTCCTCCTCTTTCTCCTCTCCTCCTCCTCCTCCTCCTCCTCCTCTCTTCTTCTTCTTCTTCTTCTTCTTCTTCTTCTTCTTCTTCTTCTTCTTCTTCTTCTTCTTCTTCTTCTTCTTCTATTAACTCACTCAATTCTAACAACGAATATATCCTAAGTATACCCGGGGTTACTTTTACCCCGTGCCCATTTATTATATTCTTCTGATACAAATTATATGCGTAGTAGCAAAGCTAATGTTCTTAATTTTTACATGTAAATGGTAGTTGAATGAGACTATCTATGTACATGCTCATTTTTAATACATATTTTTCCAATGTTGAAAAGTAGCAAAAACCTCTAGGATTGAGTGAGTTAAATCAACTGACTCCGTCAGAGCTAGTATTAGGCCTACTTCGATGAACACTCTATGTAAACGGCCCTACCCAAAAAAAAAAGAGATGATGCCAAAATCTAGTATTGGCGTACGCTGTGCGAGTTGGCCCTTCTTAGAACTGCGCAATGCGAGTAGGTATAGTGAGGCTATGTGTTATAGATAATTCGAAGATGACGTCACTTGGGTCTTTGTTATTGTTTTTTGCCATCCGCGTTTATTAGTAATGCTCACTGAACTGTTTTAACCCGACTATATACGTTCATGGATACACACAGTTTTGTGTGTTGGTCCGTTGTACTTCCGGATGGCAATATTATGAGCTTCTTAGCCAAGCGCATGCTATCTATAGTGATATGAGTCCGATCGAAAGGTCCTGGGTTCGATTCCCGAGCGGCACATAGTTGAACCCTTGAAAAAAGTTCTTTATTCACCTTTTCTCACCGTACTCAGGTGTAAAATGAATACATGGCAGTTAACAGCTTTGTCTCTGTCCAAAAAAGAATTGTGTGGCTATGTGGTCTAGTGGTATGACACTCGCTTTCTGATCGGAAGGTCCTGGGTTCGAGCTCAGCTCGACTCATAGTTGAGTCCTTGGGAGAAAAAATCTTTACTCACATTCTCTCACCGTACTCATGTGTAAAATGAGTACTCGGTCGTTAATAGCATTGTCTCTGTCGAAAACAATTGTAATATCGCCTAACAGGCTTTGTGTCTCGTTCTATGTTACTTTTTATTGTTGGTCAGGGACTCTTTGTAAAGCGATTTGAGCACGTTTCGTGGATATTGCGCTATATGAAAGCTCAGGTTTTATTTTTTATCTATTTATTTTTATAAAATATCGCATAACAGATGTCATGTCTCGTCCTACATGTTAAATGTTGCTGTTGGTTTAGGAACTCTTGTAAAGCGCTCTGAGCTCGTTTAATGGATATAGCCTTATATAAAAGCTCATTTTTTATATTTGTGGGCAAATCCCCGCCCCCCCCCCCCCCACCCACTCGGTCATCGACGTCACATAGCGGCACGATACGTTTATCTTACGTTCTACAAAGCAGCGAATCGAAGTGTATCATCTAAGGCTTAACTGATACAGTTCTTTCTATTTGGGTGTGACTTCGCCACTTATGCATTGTTTATCCTATTGCTAAGGTTGACCAAACCGAATGGGTCAAACAATGCCGGATTCTGTGTCAGCAACGAGATCCTTTATTTATGCTGTAATAGCCAATACACCAATATTATTCAAGTTTATGCACCAACAGAAGAGGCGACAGATGCAGATATGACAGAGTTTTACCATTCACTAGACAAAGCAAAACGAATGTGTAAATCACAAGAAGTCCTTATGGTAATGGGGGACCTAAATGCTAAGATTGGCAGGGGCAGAGATGGTGACATAATCGGACCACATGGACTCGGAGACAGAAATGAACGAGGAAACATCTGGGCAGATTGGTGTAGAACAAATAAATTAATGATTTCAAACACCTGGTTTCAACAACACCCAAGAAGAACCTGGACATGGCAATCACCAGGGGACAGAGCAAGGAACCAGATAGACTTTATAGCAGTATCATCAAGATTCAGAAATGGCATATTAAATTGCAAAACCTACCCAGGCGCCGATGTAGACAGTGACCATGTCCCAGTTGTTTGTACAGTAAGGATAAAGTTTAAAGCTATTCAGAGAACAGCTGGTAGAATAAAGATGGATTACAGGTTATGCAAAGACAATGGCATACAAACAAAAATGAGAGAAGAATTTGAAAATGCACTCATGATACAAAGCCAAAGTGAACCTGATAACGAAAAATGTGAAAAACAATTTGATATATTCCAAAAGTGTGTCAAAGCAACTGCAGAAAAACATTTACCAATAGCTCAAATAAACAGCAAAAAGGAATGGATGACAAATGAAATTCTAAACCTATTTGAAGAAAGACGAAAATGCAACAGAGGGTCTGCAGAATACCAAACATTGAACAACCACATTAAATCCAAATGCATCGAGGCACACGAGAACTATCTAGACTGGAAATGCTGCGAAATCGAAAGAGAATACAAACCCAACCCCCAACAAGCTCACCAAAGAATAAAAGAACTATCAGGGAAAAGGAAAAGCAAAGCAGCAGGAAGTTGTATCCAAAAAAACAAGGGGATCTGCTATTTGAAGAACAACATATAGAAAGCCGATGGGTAGAATACATAGGCGAACTGTACAATGATCCAAATAGAAATGAACCACCACTGAAATTCAAAGAACCATTAAGCGGTCCAAACATCACCAAAAGTGAAATTGAACATGCCATGGAACGAATGAGGGATGGTAAAGCAACAGGCCCTGATGAAATATCTGTAGAGGTATTAAAAAGCCTAGGAGATCTAGCAATTGATGAACTTCACATATTATTCAACAATATATACAATACTGGGAAAATTCCAGAAGATCTCTGTAACTCTATTTTCATAGCAATACCAAAGAAAGCAGGTGCAGTCAGATGCGAAAATTTTAGAACTATAAGTTTAATAAGCCACATCAACAAAATACTGTTGCGTATAATTATCAACAGGCTAAGGAATAAGATTAACCCCGAAATCGCAGAAGAACAATATGGAT
Source organism: Berghia stephanieae (assembly GCF_034508935.2). Taxonomy (NCBI): domain Eukaryota; kingdom Metazoa; phylum Mollusca; class Gastropoda; order Nudibranchia; family Aeolidiidae; genus Berghia; species Berghia stephanieae. The sequence continues at coordinate 52,381,764 of NC_088362.1, forward strand.
TCCAACCTGACAGAGGGACAAGGAACGCAATATACCTCCTCCGTGTTTTAAGTGAAAGAGCTATACAGGTTCAGACCCCACTATACCTCTGTTTTGTCGACTACAAAAAAGCTTTTGATAGAGTACGCCACGAAGAAATACTAAAACAACTGCACTCCATTGGCGCTGATGAGAAAGACCTCAGACTCATGCAAACATTATACTACACCCAGCAGGCATCTATCAAAATCGGAAACTCTACAGGAAATTCCATTCCTATTAAGAAAGGAGTCCGTCAAGGGTGTGTTGCCTCACCAGATCTGTTTAATCTATACCAAGAAACAATCATGAGGGGCATAAATAATATGGAGGGAATAAAAGTGGGAGGTCACAACATAAATAATATAAGATACGCAGACGATACGGTACTCATTGCAACATCAGAAATCCAACTTCAAAAGATTGTTGACAAAGTGGTAGTAGATAGTGAAGCCAAGGGAATGGAAGTGAATATCACCAAAACGGAATGCATGGTAATACAGAAAAACCCCGAAAACAACAACACCTGCAATATAACGATTCACGGCGAGCAACTTACCAACGTAGAAAGTTTTAAGTACCTAGGTTCAATAGTGACAACAGATGGAAGATGTAACCGAGACATACGAGCAAGAATAACTCAAGCCAAACAGGCCTTCATGGACCTGGGAAACATTTTGAAAAACAAACAGATGTCGTTCGGGATTAGATTCCGAGTCTTGAAGTGCTACGTGTGGCCAATCTTGTTATACGGATGCGAAAGCTGGACTACAAATGCAGAAACACAAAAGAACATTGAAGCTTTTGAAATGTGGTGCTTGAGAAGGATGCAGAGAATATCGTATACTGCACACAAAACGAACGAAGAAGTGCTAAAACAAACATACCAACAAAGGAAACTAATGCCCTTAATAGTGGATCGACAACTATCCTTTTTCGGACACATAGTAAGGAAAGATAAGAAGGAATACCTGGCAAGTTGTGGAAAAATACCTGGTAAACGCGCCCGGGGGAGACAAAGAAAAACACTCATAGACCAACTGAAGGGCTTCACCAACCTAACAATCCAAGAGCTGTTTGAAAAAGCAAGAGACAGGGAGGAATGGAGAGAGATAATTCATGCAGTATCCGAAGCCTGGACCAGGCATGGAACCTAGAAGAAGAAGAAGCCAATACAAGGAAACTTAATGAATCGATATGGACCACTTGGCAGGCAAGCGAGGTCCTGACCTCCTAAAATAGTCCATTTCACCCGTCGTTGCTACACGTGGTAAATACAAACGGTCCTGTCAATAGGAGAGCAAAATGCATTATTCCAATAATAAGCGGTTTTTTGGTTTTTTTTTTTTTATTTATTTTTTTTTTTTTTTTGCTTTTTTTTTTTTTTGTGAATTTGTAAATGCCTCATTTGGAAAAGAGAGATACTTTGATTTTATAAGAGTATTCATTATTCCGTAATGGAGAATTTTACAAGACCAAAATCTGGACAAGAGAAATAAATAAATGTTATACGAGTGCTTAAAAAAAAACATAAAGAAGACAAAACACAAATAAAGGAGCACAATGCACAGCATCCTTTGGAGAGAGAAAATAATGACAGAAAAAAAATTGATTAACAAAAAAAACAAAAACAACAACAACAAAAAACAAATGCACATAAAAAAGAAACCTAAAAAAAAAACCCCGAAAACGAAACCAAAACAAAGCGACGCAATCTCTCTCTCTCTCTCTCTCTCTCTCTCTCTCTCTCTCTCTCTCTCTCTCTCTCTCTCTCTCTCTCTCTCTCTCTTCCTCTCTCTCTCTCTCCACACAATAAAAACCCTTTTTCTGTTGTAATCAAAATGATATAGGGAAATTCAAAAGGTCTTGAGAAAATATTATGATAAAAAAGTGTTATATGGCTGCCTATGACAAAAATATTGACATGACAAATGAACTCAGATTCATTCAGGTGACAATGCACACCTTGTCTATCTACTTGATACTATGTTTTCAATCCTAAATATAAATATGGTTTCATGATATGTGCGACCAACTTAGGTCCAAACAATTGCTATTATAGATAGAACGAAGTTGACGTCACTCAGGTCTTTGTTATTGTTTTTTGCCATCCATGTTTATGAATAATTCTCGCTAAACTGTATTAACCAGGCATACACGTCCAATGTTGCACATCGTTTTGTGTATTGGTCCCTTATACTTCCGGATGACAATGTTGTGAGTTTCTTAGCCAAGCGCACACTATCTATTTACGTTTAAATCTCTCCTTACCGGCAATTTTCAGGATTTTCTCCCAAACTTCACACCCAACTAACACAAAAATAGATTTCTTATCACTCAATCACAGCAGCAGTAAGATAAATAATTTCTTTAGCAAAACATGCGCTACAACACGCTGTTCATTTTCTGTAAATGATGTACAAAAGAAATTTGAATAAGAAAAATGTTGGTTGTATCGTAACGAATGTGACAATTTTCCTATAGTTGGTAAGGAGAGGAATAAGGTTACACATAGAGTTTTGTGTGTTGGTACAGAACATCCCGCTGGCGGATGTTATGAGTTTTTAACTGAGCGCAATGCATCGATTGTGTCGGGTTGAACCTGATTCTGAAAACAGGAAAGAAAAGTGTGATGTCAAAAAAACAAACAAAACTGGTTCCAATCTCTTTGGAAGTGTAAAACCGCTCTTCCGGAGAAAAGAATTCGTGCCTTGTGTAAATGAGCTTCTGGTTTCAGTGTGATAGCCTTTTTATTTTCTGGTCTAAATATATGCTGGTCATCAATAAAGATCACCCATCCTTGCTCTTTTACGTCCCGTAATCCTTAGAATCTGCCTATACATCCTGCTACTGAAATAGCTATGCCACCTCTTGATTCAATGTGTAATCTATTTATTATCAGTACTTCGAAGGACTGGTTACATATAAACTTCCAGGGATTTTGGAACCGGAAAAATAGAGGGTATGACGTCACGACTTTTCTTTCCTATTGAATAATAAGTAAAGCACTATGACCACTTTTAGTGGATATTGCACTCAAAAAGTGCTCAAAGCTCAAGTTTTAAGCGAAAACAGCTAGAATTACAAATTCTGAGACATACGTAGATAAAGAAACTCCATTCAGTCTTCTCAAAAAAGATTATTTACTGTCATTTCATATGACGATCTAGGCTTTAAATTCAATTTTCAATAACCGGTTCGTCCCCACATAATACCGTTTTGAGACGATAGGTAACATTCCTGCTTACTGCGACATTTGTTTTAAGTTAGTTCATCTTGTTAAAGGTTACAAAAGCTGGCAGAATATTGGATATCCTGGCCATCGATATCTGAGAAATGTTCTGACTTGAGGCCCTACAAAAATCATTAACCCACTAAAGGCGAAAGTGAATTTCCTGAAAATTATAATTCCCGTTAAAAAGTATATATTTCTTTAATAACCGCAGGTTTTGCTATCTTCAACCAAGGAATCAGTAACCACAAAAGCGATGCAACTAGAGCACCGATATTACTGGTCGCCTGGTGAAAACATTAATAAGTTTATAGGGTAAAATCGAAACCCGCGTTTAAACAGTTAAGTGCATACTCAGGAAAAGACATGTATTTAAAAATTTGGCCAGAAAAGTCTTCCTTCAAACATCGATCGATTTAAATGACGCTCATCTTGGCAAACCATATCAAACTTGCGACTTCACGAATTCCCAGGTTTGAGAGTTTTGCCAAGATGAGGGTCATTTAAAACGATCGATATTTGAAGAACGACTTTTCTGGCCAAATTTTTAAATACATGTTTTTCCAGAGTACGGCAGCTAACTGGTTAAAAAGTAAAACTATATTATTATGGCATGCATTGTAGTAAAATCAATGCTGGCGCATTATCAAACCTTGGCCATACGGCTATTCAGATAAGGCAAAAATCAATGGTGAGTCTACACTGATCTCGTCCTCAGTACAATCACGTCCATTGTGTCTAAAATGTTCAATCTGTTTACGCGTTTTATATGTCTCATACTGATTATTATACTCTGAGTGAGAAATGAAGTCTGTTTTTTAATAGAAATAATTCTTACAGCATCTCAGAGAAAACTAACCGACTTCTGTTGAATAGCAAAACATTTTTTTATAAAATTATGTAGGATCGTTGTGTGTTTATAAGTTCTTAGTCGTAAAATTTCATAGCTTGGATTAGTTACATCCAAGAGTTAATCTTCTTTTCTTAAAGGTAAGTACATCATCATTTGTTTGGTGTATCGTTTGTAAAAACGTTGTCTTTAAAGAAACAGTAATTTCCCTTAAATTTACGTACATATCCAGCAAATGCGGAACAAATGACCGCCAAAGTTTTAACTCGCCGCATGTTTAATTCGTGTCAAACGTAATTTTTATGAGTGTATATCTACACAGTAACTAAAGGAGGACCCAATACATATTTTTAAAGGAAGGGGACCAAGACAGCACTCGGAGTGATACCAATAGTAACAAGTATCAACAAAATGTTATTTCCAAACTGACCCTTTGGTTTCGATTTGTAAGAAATGATCAATTCTTATCATTTTATGTGTCACCAATTCCATAAATTACAAACTAATGCACATGAGATCTTCCCTATTTTATTAAACCCAGATGAACTTCAAGGTGCTATATTTTGGCAACAGTTACTTGTGTTGCTTAGTCAAGAAATTGACCAGTTGCTCTTATTTCAAAGAGTTAGAACCACGCTGTCTCACATACACATATACAAACACACACACACACACATACACACACACACACACATTAACGAATTAAAGCATCTTTATTTGTACCTGTTCCTCAATGCTTCGGGTCTAAATATTGAAGATACCGAAATACAAAATGCTACAAAAAAAGACGCGAACGATACTTGAGATAGACGAGTCAGGCAGAAATAGAGACAATGATTATCGATACGAAGTCAAAACCGTTTTATGTCGTTCGAAAAGAAGGATGGTGGATGTATTGAATGAATGAATGAATGCATGCATTGTTAGTTGTCGGTAAATTACATATTATGCAGACATCGTTTATACATAACAACAATTATTGACAATGACAACAAAATTTAAAAGTACTAATTTGAAAAAAAAATAATGATGTATAAGTACTTTCTTAATAAAATCTGACTTAAAATCAGTAAGCCTTTTCACTCACTCAATCCTAGAGATTTTTGCTACTTTTCAAAATGGGAAAAAATGTATTAAAATGAGCATGTGCATAAATAGTTTTATTCAACTATCATTAACATGCAAAAACTAAAAAAAAACCCCATTAGTTTTGATACTACGCCTATAATTTGACTCATAAAAATGTAATAAATAGACATGGGGTAAATGTAACCCCGGGTAAACTACGGATATAGTCGGTGTTAGGGTTGAGTGAGTTAAGGCTTTTCACCAACATAAGAATTTAAAAACAATACTTTGCACATAAATTATATACTGTATATTATATATAAAATTGGCATGTCTCACTGTCTCATTAAATATGAATATCAAATATACTTTAAGGGAACAGAAAACAGATCTGAACCAGTCTAAGAAGCTGTGTATTCTGCCTGACTTTGAAGTTTAGGGATCCTGATAGCTCAATAGGTGAAGCGCATGTCCCACAAGCAGTGGGTCAGGTTTAGATTCCTGGCTGCATTGTAGAAGTGTCAGGCCCCTCTAGATATCCAATAGTTATTGGGTTGTGAGGCTATTTCGATTGGCTATGCATTACTTTGATGCACGCAGCGTCATATCCACAATTTATCTCGCGATTTGCACAGTTCGTTTACCACACACAAAACAAAAAACAAAAACAAAAACAAAACAACAAATAAAGATTTAAAAAAAACAACAACAAAAAAAAACAACAAAAGACAAAACAAAACATGCCAAAAACAAAACAAAACAAAAAAAATGGATAAACTCCGCTACATGGACCTCGTGTCTCTAAAGGACCACTAACCTATTTTAGAACTTAAAAAGCGGTTCTATAAATATAGATAATTCACAATTTATTAGACTCTATAATGTGTTTAAAACAAAATGGAACGGCAGCTTTCGCGTGAATGTACCCAATGATTGAGTGCTAAGTGAAATGCACATACTTGCAGGTCTGATAACCGACACAATTATGGGCTTGATTTAGCCTTATTGTAATGGACACTATTTTGTGTGGTTTGAGAGTATGTCCACATTACACCAATGAACCCATAACATCTTGGATTATCAGACCTGCAAATGAGGACACATCGGTGCTAAGAGGTTAACACAGATATTATTGGATTTATAAAAACAAGATAAAAATGATACCAATACCCCCCGTGTAAGATTATTTGTGTTCTTATGTGTATTGTTGACCCTTATCTAAGACATAAAAGCTTTATTCGCGCATACAACCGGACACAAGATTACTCCACAAGACTCTCATTAGCCCAGAATCACCTTTTTGTTTGTACTTGGCATAGGATTTGGTGCACAACTCATGCATAGTTAATCTTTAATTCGCTAGCGGACTGATCACATTGCCTATACTGATCTATGACCTTTTCACCCCGAAACATTCACGATGTTAACCATGTATAAAGAAAAAAGTCACAGAGTTACATTTGGATACATATAAAAGCATTCTTAGACTTTTCATTGAGCCATTCGTAAAAGTGCTTAAGTATTGTTGATCTATTTCAAGGCAAAATCTTAAGTAAGATCTTAATTGATTTATATATTGCCTGGATAAAGTAAGTAAATAAAACGTCATTTTTCTGTGTATGTTTTGGAGAAAAAACAACTTCGTCGTAAAAATACGCTTTGGGTCTATTTTAAAATGAACTATTCTAAAGAAAAACAAAAAAAGAAAATAAAATAAACCAGCACTATTAATCGACAAATTGTAAATAGTCTAATGGAGATTGTACATGGGCGTGCCTCAAGGATTCTTCCGTGAACCCTTTTTATACACACTTTGTACCCAACATCTTGCTAGTGCCATTAAACAATATGAAATGTCACATGTTTACTGATAGAAAGTTAAAGCAGCGGATGGGAGTGATCTTATCTCTTTCGTTGAAATTGCATTAGAGTTGCCAATAAATTATAAACGAAGCTATTTTTCTGTAACGACGAGACAAAGCTTGATTCTTACTCGAACTGGTTCGAATCCACCTAAAATCAATTTTCCCGGCTTCCTCTGCCCACCTTGCAGTGATTGGAGAGTTAGGTATGTTGGGTCTGAAGGAAAGTACCTGCTTAGATCAGGGCCCTGTTCTGTATGTTAATTTGACACGAAAAGTGATAAATATCATTATCTGGGCTCTGAAAAGTTACTATTACTATAGAAGGAACGAAGTTGAAGTCATTCAGCTCTTTGTTATTATTTTTAAACGGCTGTTAGTGATTAGTTATCACTAAATTATATCAATAAGACTTCTTCTTCTTTCAGCTTATCCTGCATTTTGCAGGGTTGCCATAATGAATGCCACATCTCCATGCATCTCGGATCATAGCATCATTATATCAACAAGACTATAAACGGTTAAAGGTTTCACAAAGTTTTGTGTTGTATTTTACATAGCATAAAAAAACAAACAAACAAAAAAACAAAAAACAAAAGACAAACAAACAAACAAAAAACAAAAACAAACAACTATCACCAGCCTGTGAGTGAAATTAACTACTTCTCGACCCGTTTATGTCCGTAATAGTCTTGAATGCGCATACCACGAAAGAATTAACACTGCTTATACGGTGTTTTATTGCTTCAACAATAGGTACAATGGGGCTTGGTTGGTGTTTATATGGTGATTCGTGATCCATGCAATTATATTCCTTTATCATTTACTTTTATAGCTTAGCTACAGTCAAATCTCGTTAATCCGAATGACTACTTCAACTATAGAAAGTTGTCTTCGTTATCGAAATATCGCAAGAACAAAAAAGTGCAAAATTCATTTAATGTCATACAGGAGAACCAAAGCCAACAGCAACACTTAGCATGGCGGCGAGACAAGACGCCGATAAGGCGCTATATTATTTTTTTATGACAAAGAAACCACTTTTACCATTGGGTCCTCAATTTACACCCGGGTGCGGTGGGTGGAAGTATGGAAATACATTTTTTTTTCCAAAGACTCAGCTTTGTGTCACCCACTGCGGGACTTTAACCAGGGACTTGCTGGTCGAAGGCGAGTGTCATATTTAAGTTATCAAACTTCGCATTAACTGATCAAAATATGAAGGTAAAAAGGATAATGATCAAGGTGACACTTGCATAAAATTGAATGATCACTTAGATACTTTATCATTCGATTTTATGGTAAGTACTTCGTTATTCCATTTTGTAATAAAGGGGCGGCGCGGGGTGGGGTGGGGTGGGGGTGGGTACGCAGTTCAAATCTGTAAGGATTATTGAAACACCAAATTATAAACAATCTGAATGTCGGCACGCAACGTTTGGGCTTCCCCGAGGACCTTGTCGATGGTGGGGGTGCTTGAGGCATATCTTGGGGCAAAGGGGTAATTCTGGCTGACCGTCACTAGACCATCCCGGATGTCGGGCCTAAAAGCGGGCGCCTTGATTGTCCGCCCTGATATTATGTGACGAAAGGAGATCGAACCCGGCGCAAAACATTAGAAGCTGCTCCGACTGTAGGGTAATTCATTTACAACGCAACTTTTGAAAATTCTGGTCAGGAAATATTTCTCCATTTATCGATTAAGAAGATTAAGATGAGCCTCAACAAATTAGAATAAGAACAAACAAAAAACCCAAATAAAATAAATCAAAAATGAAGAAAAATAATTTAAAAAACAATACAAAAAACAAACAAACAAAAAAGCAAAAACAAAAACAAACAAACAAACAAACAAATAAAAAAAAACCCCTTACACATAGACTTCCTTAGAACAGCAGCGTATTGATGTTAAGAATTAAAGTAAAGTTGTATAAGCTATGGTACTGATTGTTAACCTTCAAAAGCTCATACCCGTTCATTGATCGCAAGTAGGATTTGATATCCGTGTTGTAGATTTATTGTAGTATAGATTTTCTAGGGGTGAAGTCATTGCGTTAAATGCAGATATATAATATATTTTATAACACATTGTTTGTCTTAGTACTCGGATATAAAATTCGATCAAGTCGTGTATGTTTGGGTGGTAGGGGGTCCCGATAGCTCAGTTGGTAAAGCACTCGCTTCACTTGCAAAGGTACTGAGATCTATACCGGGTGCAGTATTGATTTTTTAAATTCTGATATTTAACAAAAGTAACTGGTTCTGTTAGATCAAGCGGTTATAATTTGCAATAGACTAGCGTCCTATCCAAAAGAATAGCAAGCAATCGCGATTGTTCGTTTCACGCTTTAGAAACCGGATAAACTCCGGACAATAGCTATTGCTTGCTATCCTTTGGATAGGACAATAGTCTATATCAAAGTACTTTCCGCCAGATCTAACAGACCCAGCTACCCAATAACTGATGGGTGGACAAGGGGGGTCAGAAAAAATCTCGACTGCTCCCGGGATCACAGTCCCTTTACGTACGAAGCGAGTGCTCCACCACAAACTGAGCTATCGGGATCCCCGAAATGTTCAGCGCCAGGTCCAATCGATGAGAATACCGGATTGAGAAGCTTTTCACAAATCTGCCGTACTCTGGGAAAAAAAAAACAAAAAACAAAAAACAACAACAAAAAAACCCCACAATGTTAAACTTTTGGCCAGAAAGCTCGCCCTTCTAATATTGATCGATTAAAATTACCCTAGCCTTGTCAACAACTCTCAAACCTGAGACTTCCTTGAAGTCCCAGCTTTGAGAGTTTTTCACAAGATGAGGCTATGTTAAACGATAAATATATGAAGAACAAATTTTCTGGCCAAAATTTTTAAAAGGGTTTGTTTTTCTTCTTCAGAGTACGGCAAATTTGTGGGGATCGATTTTATGAAAATAAATGGTTTAAATGAGACAAGGCAAAAAGAGCAAAGAAAAATTCAAGGATTTGCCTTATACCACTTGCTGGCTTCATACGTTTTTGCCATTTGACTTACGAAAAGTGTTATCTTCATTCAAAGGAAAAAAAGGATTGTTGATGACGTAAATGTAATGGGCGGCCCATTTAGGGTATGACGTCCAAACCGTTGATTCTAAATGTTGTTCCTGCGACATGTATTTCCCAGGGTCATTGACAAATCAACATTATGAAATACCCGTTTTCACCGACACTAAATAAAATTTGACATGAATGGATCTCAACATCCAAATCAATAAGCGAGCATAATGCGAAACCGGTTTCATTGAACTGTGTCAATATTCAATATTATGAAGTTCGTTTTCTAGCTCATTTAACACTTGTCATTCTCTTATTGAACTTGATTGATCTTTGACTTGAAATGTTGGCTTTGTGTGTTAATATAACTTTATAGGAAACATAAAGAACGCCCTCTCTCTCTCTCCTTTTCTACAATCATCATCATCTAGTCAGCTGATCCTGCGTAGGACGTTGCTTCCCGAACTTTCTTGCGAAACAGATTACGGTTTTCCGCCAGTCTACTTGCTTGAGTTGCTGTCATTCCCAGCCATTCACATATATCTTGTTCCCAGCTTCTTGTTGGTCTACCTCTTCCTCTCTTGCCGTCTACCCTTGTTTGCAGAATGTGCTTTTCTAATGATTCGTGGCGAGTCGTGTGGCCAAAATAGTTTAGTTTCAATTTCTTTACAGTTTGAAGAAGAATTGGTGATTTTATTCCGATCCTTCTCAGGACTTCTTTGTTTGTTTGTTTTTCAGTCCATGATATTCTGAGTATTTTTCTGTAGCATGCCATTTCAAAAGCTGTGATCTTTGTGCTCTCTGCTTTGCTGA
>NC_088362.1:52402638-52442638 GCF_034508935.2 Berghia stephanieae
TTTGAAAAATAGGTGTACGTTGTGAATAAGTGACAGCTGATGCAGGTTCAACAATCGTGATTTCTAAATTGACTTGTCTTTGAAATCTAGCATCTTCACTTTACAGGAAGCAGGACAAGACATTGCTTTTCTGAGCCTTATAACTCTAAAAGACGATTTATTTTAAGATGGAATTGAGAAATTTATTTTTAGAATTCTCTGGAAAGATGCAATAAATGGACTATACAACAGACCCTATAGGATGCCAAAAATGAAATTATTGATTGTTTCAGTATCAGTGCGTGAACTGTTTCAGCAAACACATCGGTCAAAACCTTTTAAGGTGGCTGGAGAGTTCCGCCACTCTACATGTATGTTCCACCCTTAAACAATTTTTAGGGTTTCGTCCTAGGGTTTGAATCTTTAAGCACTGCGTTTAACTAATTAAGCAAATTCTGGATTTCACTAAAGGCTACTACTAACCCATCATTGTCCTCAAATAAATCAAATCGTTACATTTTAATAACATAGAAACAAAACTCAACTTGATTGTTTTTCTTTTTGTTTTTCAAATTTTCACTAGGTCTTTGATTAGTCTTCAACGATCGTAAACTTGCCGAAAATAATATGTGGTAGATTATTGTGATTTTAACAAAAATAATGTAATCTGTATCAGCTACTTTTATATTTCATACCAGAAGAAAGCGTAGAACCCTGTGGATTTTTCTTTTAAAAAAAGCTCCGCCAACGATAAATAATAATGTTTTCCACTTTCCCATTTTCAGAAATACTATCAAAGACAGGAGAAACGACAAGTACAAAAGTATAATTTTTAAAATGACGGACAAAGAGAGAGGAGCAATTGGAAGACGGCGGACGTTCCAAAAAATCGTTGGGGCTACAAATCTGCTACATCCAAACAGAAAACAGGTAATATGTCCTTGGTGATCTTCTTTCTAACTCATGTCGACGTTGTTTTTTATTGTAAATTGACTTGATTTAAGCCTCACGGCGATGTCCCAGGTTTGAGAGTGTTTGCCAAGATGAGGGTCATTTACATCGATCAATATTTGAAGCCTGACTTTTCTAGCCAAGTTTTTAAACAGATGACTTTCTAGGGTAAGGTAATTAACTGGTTAATCCCATTGAAGAAATGATAATTAATAATATGCCGTTGATATGTACTTCGTCACATACACTACATTAGGATATCTTCTCTTTGTTTCTAAATATTTTCACTCTCGGTCTCCTAACTACAATTAAATTAAGCCTTGACATGTTTCAGACAAGAATTCCCGTGATATCGAGCCCCGCTTTATCTTTCTTGGTTGTTGGGTAGTCGCTTACTAGCGATCTTAATTCTTGGTTATACCTACTACACACTTGAGTCAAAACTCTTTCAAAAAGATATGTAACTTATTGGTGATGCTGTTGGTATCGCTGACCTCCCTGCTTTTTATTTATTCAGACTTGGTTTTGAAACTGTTCGATTTAATCAAAACCTGAACATCTCTTGTTTTCCTGGTTTCCTTCAGAACTTGAGAAACGAGTTGAACTTTACACATTCTAGATAGCGCTTATTTGTAAATTACATGATTTGTGCCCTCTATACTGTCCTGAGATGTATAGGTCTTCAGTTCATCTAGGGTTTCGTTTAAGATCCCGAATTCGGGACGTGTTGTTAGTCGAAGACCGCACCTACCTCTAGATACACATTTTAAACTACAAGTCAACAGGGATTGAACATTATGAATACCAATGTCACTTTTTGTGAAATTTTAAATATCTTTCTATAAAATTACTCGGTAGTGCAGAATATTCTTTTAAGAGTCTTTTTACTATTTTCCCAGCCATACGAAGCAACAAGACACCAATCAGACACAACCAGTGAAGTGTTCAACAAATCTAACATGGGCAACGTCAAGCTAGAGAACACATTTCGCATTAATCCTTCAGACAATGAGAAATTCGACTCTTGTAAAGTGGAAAGGGTGATAAAGGTAGACATTTCCTTCTTGTTTTTATTTATATAACCATCATCACCACTACCACCATCATCGTCATCGTATTGACAGACGGACACGACATCAAGACTAAATGCTCGTTGCTAGTCAAAACAAAATGAATCGCAATCCCTTCTTTGGTGCCTTCAAAAGGCGTTCAGTAACTGAATAACTTTTAACCCCCCATTGTTTACTTTTAAGGCATTTACGGCGCTTGCGACACTTTTAGGGCATTTCAGCACCAGTAAAAATAAAGAAGATCGGATAGTAAAAAAATAAAAAAATAAATTTACATTAAAATTACCTGAGAAAAGGCAAGACAATGGGACTTTATTTCGTTAGTCGTGAATAACCCCTTTCTTTTATGGCGAGCTAATGGCGAAGTGATAAATATAGGAACTTGGAGCTAACAAATTGAATATATGATTTTTCTCTCCTTATAACTGAAAGCATAAAATAATATTTCCTTTATTCACCCCCAAGGGGAAATATATCTTTGAAGAATAGTTTAAGGAAAGACAGAAATATTGTTGGCTTTAACTGCACTGCAGCGCGGCAAATGAGCCAGGGCGAGATGGTTTGCTCAAATCTACAAAGCAGGGTGGGCGAAAGTCGAAATCAATACCACCAGGCTACCTCTAGAGTAGGAAGTGAAGACAAATTCCCTTATGCCTTGCTGAAATTGTCAAATAAATTGTGTAGTCTATTTAATATACAGAGTGCCTCAGAAAATATTAGCTATTGAAATCAAGTTAAATACAAAGCCACGTAGATCGTCACAACTATTGAACAAATTGAATAAAAGTGTTAAAAAAAGAATAACATGTTTGAGGATGACTCTTCACTCATCCCTATTTCCAGGCTTTAGCTTTATGAATTATTGGTTATATTGGTTTTGTTCCTTGCTGGTGAACGAATTTGAGCTTGAAACGTTCCTTGTTGTGTTTCTTTTTTCTTGCGAATATATCATTTTTGTTCAATACCTGATTAAGGGGATGGTGATAAAAACAGGAAGTATAATTAATGACAGTCCGAGAACTATTCATCCGCAAGTCTTTTCTTTCACACCGAGGCAGGCACCGAATCGCCGTCAAAATGCATTCTCTGAACGCAGAGGCTATTTTTACAGTCCCGCAAAGACGGTACTCGTATGTATTTATACAGTGCCATATTATGATTCTGCACAGGATTGTGGCGGATGCTGATCCAAGTGAGGATCTAAATTCTATCCCCAGAAAAGGACCTATCAATGCAGGACGTTGACATTTCTGAGGCAAGGCAATACTTCGGTGTGGAGGCCTGGGCCAAGGTGCTAGATTTAATTTAGAGAAGAGAGAAATCCCATGAATGGATTTGCAACATAATTACTGAATCATATTATGGAACTGTAAAAATAGATCTGAGTACCGTCTTTACGGGACTGTAAATAGAGCCACTGCATTCTCTGACATAGATATTGTAAGACCCAGTGCTAGAGATTATTTCAATAACTAACAAAAGCATATCATTATTATGGGTTTGTAGTTATGTGTACTTATTTGCAGGTCTGACAATTCAAATCATTATGGTCTTATTGGCGTACTGAGAATACTCTCCAGGGCAACATATTGTCAATTTCTATGTTAAACAACCCCTCGAATCCATTTATCAAGACCTGCAGATACAACATTATGTCAAATTATGCTACTCCGTTGGCTGCTGCACCAACAATGCCACTTCCATACATAATTACTCAATTGCTTTCATATCTTAAACCAACAGGATGTCCTTGAGTCCAGACTGTCCAAAATAGAATACGACCATGAAATGTGTATCCTCAAAGCTAAAGATCTGGCCTCTGAAATCCAGCAAAGGGTGAAGGAATTCCAGTGGAAACGCTACAAACTGGTCTGTAACGTCACCATCGGCCAGTACACAAGACAGGGAATAAACGTGGTCAGCAGATTTGTTTGGGATGCCAAGCTCGATAATTATTCATGTGTTCGGTACAACAACAAAAGTCTGTTTGCTGTGGCACAATGTTATGGCGTCTATTTTGAATGATAGCTGGAATATGATAAACCGTAATGTTGTAATTGTAATCTTTTTTGCATTTGGATGGTTCTGTAATTTCTTAAACAGTAAATGATTTAAGTTGATATGACAGTGTTATACAAAGAACAATACCTCGCCAAACCGGCAAATAATGGCAAGTACTGACTGTATTACTTTATAGTAGAATACGCATAAAGTCAACACTGCTTAAAGTCAACACTTCTTGTTGGTCCCAAAACGTTCTGCTCTTTATCTAATTATATTCCATCGATACTGGATATATTCAACCAATATTTCTGGTCCGGTGGTGTCGACTTTATCAGGATTCCGCTGTAAATAAATTCCACTCGTTATATCATCCAATTTGCTTAGGTTCCAAAGGTGGCACTATAAGGAAGCTACTTTGTAGAAAATTCAACTCGAATTTAAATTTAAGGCGGGAATTCTTAGTGGATTCAGTGAAGGGTGAAAGAATTCCAGTGGAAACGCTACAAAATAGTCTGTACTTTCACCATCGGCCAGTCCACAAGACATGGAGTGAGCGCACACGTTTGAGTTATTAGCTTCCTTGAAGTCCCAGGTTTGAGAAATTTTAGCAAGATGTGGGTTATTTGAAGAAGGAGTTTTCTGGCTAAGATTTTAAATACGCGTTTTTTTGTGGGTTTTTAAAAAAAATCGGAGTATGGCAGTATAAATAATAGATGGCTTATGAATTTCCTGATTTGGTTCATTATGACTTCAAATTAAGATTTCTTGTTTGTTTTGTTTGTTTTGTTTTTAAGGGTTTTACGGCGCTTGCAACACATTTAGGTTATATCAGCGCCAGTAAAAAGAAGAAAAGGGATTAGTAATAAAGTTCTAGAATTTACAGGTGATTAAAGTATCACAATGAAAAAGTAAGACAAAGGGAATGAGGAACAACGGGATCACGATGTGATTCCAAGAGCATACCATCAATGTACGTTTAGTTTGAGATGACCAATAGTTTCATCTGGACACAAGCACGGCCCCCACTAAGAGGAATACACTCAAGATTTCTTGATCAGGTTCATTCCCGGGGTATCGTTATTTTCCACGAGGAAAAGATCATAACGAAGAATATAAACCATGGAAATAATAATAATAATAAATGTAGTGTATTGTTTATATTGCAATAATATTATGGAAGACGTGGAAATACTAGTACTGATAGTCATAATACAATGAATGTATTTTTGGCACTTTGTGAGCAAGACAAGAGAGTGAGAAACCGATTGTAAGACGAAATTGTTTTGATTATTAATGTCTGTGTGTTAGTGTGAGTGTGCATGTGTTCGTAATGTGTGCGAGTGTGTGTGATGTAAATAGCATTTAGTTGTACAATGTATAAATTGTGTAAGGAAAAATGAGTGCTTTATTGAGTTGTTTATTTCCAAGCCCGGTTTTTCTTACCATGTTTTCATAATTTAGTAATGCATACTACTATTATTAATCATATTTTGTTTCACAACAGTATTTGAGCATTAATAAAAATGGAATGATCATCATAATTCTCGTATTTGATTTTGTTTTGTTTGTTTGTTTGTTTGTTGCTTTAGGTCTCTTCCAACACAATTGAGGTTATACGAGAGACCGCTGAAACAAAAAAAAAAGCAATCTAACAAAAATAGTACAAATGTAAATCAAAATCATAACCTAAAGATATCATAAGCTAAATTATAAATAACCAAGAACAAACAGGCAGAAGATTTACAGAAAAAAAATATCCCCTGTCAAAAATACAATCACAAACCAAAGAAGCAGGATAGGCTAGTAAAGAGAAGAAGAAACGACATCACTATCGGATCGTACACCCATGCGAACATCATAGGTATATGATTCAAGGGTGATGCTCCCATCCAACCACCCGCTCGTATTTGAATCGGGCTTATTAAAATCAATTATTTTTATTGGGTTATCCATTTATAATCACAAAACAAGTTTTGTAATAAAAATGAAATATCTCAGAAATGACAATGTCGCATTATTGTAGTAAGTCATCTATGTTGTCTACATGTATCTACCAATTCCAGTCTTTTCAACAAAGCTATTTATCTAGGACTAATTTGCAGGTCTGATAACTCAAATTATTACTGTAACTGAATTGCTCCCAAACCAACGCAAAATAATAGTCCCCGATACAACCCCAAAATAAAGTTAGGTTATCAGAGCTGTGTGTACCTAGGCTTAAGTCCTCGGAGGAAAGATGAAGATTGCTTGTTTTTGTTTTGAAGGGTTTTACGGCGCCTGCAACACACTTAGGTCATATCAGCGCCAGTAAAAAGAAAGAAAATGGGATAGCAATAAGTTCTGGAATTACAATTAAAGAATATTAAAGAATACCCAAGAAAAATGAAGATAGGGGAATTGGTTCAAATAGGGAACAGGTGTAGATTCCAAGAGATCAGTGAAGAGATCAACTAAAAGTCTCATCCAGACACAAGCACAGGTCCCCATCAAGAGGAAAACAATAAAATGTTTACAAATCATAATATATATGTAAAACAAAAATAATACAGTGCGTAACAGAGAGATGATTTACAAGATAAAAAATATCATCTCCCAAAACTATGCATTTGACTGTTTCCCTCCCAGCCAGGGTATCCGGTCAGGGCGAGGACAAAAATTAAGTAATCTCATTCCAAGACAAAGACAGAAAGCATATTGTTTTTTTGTCTTTTTTGTTTTTGTTTTTAAGGGTTTTACGGCGCTTGCAACACATTTAGGTTATATCAGCGCCAGTAAAAAGGAAGAAAATGGGATAGTAAAAAGTTCTAGAAACACAATTAAAGCACCCAAGAAAAAGTAATACATAGGGGAATTGGGAACAAATAAGGATCAGACGTAGATTCCAAGAGCATACCACCAATGTACTTAGTTTGAGATCACCTATAAGTCTCATACGGACACAAGCACAAAATCCAACAAGGAGGAATACACTCAAATGCTTACATCATACATTCAAAATAACAAATATGAGAATACATAACAGAGAGATGATTTACAAGGAAAAAATATAATCTCCCAAAAAAAACCCCAATGCATTTGACTGTTTCCCTCCCAGCTAGGACTCCGGCCAGGGCCAGGACAAAACCAAGTAATCTCATTTACAGGGGGATAGAAGATACAGCAAGTACCTCACTGCCCACTATGGGAAGTTGGGAACCCCACCCAGAAGGGAGGTCAATGACCCCACCCATTTTGGCATTTTAAGTCATAGGTACTCATGGTGGAGAAAATAAATAATAAAGGCAATCCATTTCATAAATATTTCTTAATGTAATTCTTCATCAATCTCAACAAATATCATTTGTTCATTGTATTTGGTTGTAATACATTATAACAATAAAAAAGACCACATTTAAAATTTAATAGATATTCAAAATTAAAAATTTGTAAACAAAAAAAAATAAAAAAAAGAAAAAGAAAAAAAAAAGGTGATTTTATCTAAAAAATTTACAATACCTAGATACTCTGTATTGCAAAATGAAAGATTTTTTTTTTCTTCTAGATCAATGCCTTATCAATCCAAAATAAAATAAATATTGCACAATAAAATGTACATAACACATGGATATATTTTACAACAGAAGCCAATATTTTGTTTCAATATCATTATCTAAACAATTCATTAATTTTAATTCGCAAAACAAAATATATTACAATTCGACCATGCAGTCAACTTTAACATGTCATTTTCATCATGGAAAAATCATACTATTGGAATTGGACAATTATCAATGAGCTTTATGAGGGCACAAAAATTCAATGAGAAATTGAGACAATACACGCTGGATTCTCTAGCACACCGAATTCCAGTAAACTCTGAAATATCGCACGCTGGAGCTGGGTGACCGCGTTGTGTCTATAAAATAAGTAATTTCCCCCAACGAGCATCAATGAGCATCTAGCACACCGAATTCCAGCATACTCTGCAATATGGCATACTGGAGCTGGGTGACCTAGTTGTGTCTTTAAAATAAGTAATTTCCTCCAATGAGCATCAACTTTCTGCATGCTCGGATTCAAGCACACTTCTTGGCTTCTCCCAAGAGAGTGCTAGAGAATCCAGCAAGTACTGTACTGTATATATTTCACTTTTTACACTGTGATGCTAATCCATCTACATCATAGAAATCATAACTTTTAAGTAATTTGGCAATAACACTGTCATTATTTCCAGATATCCATTGTAAGGATTTGTGGAGAAAAGTTTTTTTTGGTTAGTAAGAGATCAATTCCAGATTGATACATCACCCTGTTTACAAAAAGTTGAAAATGGAGAGCGGGAACTAAGGTGAACTAATAATCCAAAGCTGTAACCGCCCCCCCCCCCCCCCCCCCCTCCAAATATTTTAAAAACAAACAAGAAACCCCCCCCCCCCCCCCCCCAAATATTTTTAAAAACAAACAAGAAACCCCCCCCCCCCCCTTCCTCCCCCCAAAAACAAAAAATATTTTTTTTAAATTAACACAAAATCAAACTATATAATAAACAAAAGAAAATGAAACTCAGATGATTCCATATCGAAATGAAAGCTATGTTTTCCAATTATCAGTGAGGTAGTTTGTCAAGGCTGTTGTCTTTACACACTCATTTCAATTTAAAGGTAGATGAAAACAGTAGAAACCACACGAAGTAGCAAAAATAATCATCTTAAAATCAGAGAAATGTCTCCACCCCTAGTAGCTGTTCTATTAAATTTGGTAGAAAGTATACTTTGCGGTAGACTAATATCATCATATCCCATATGGGTAGCTAGAAATAGTGGCTATCAGTATAATACTTCAGATTCCAGGATTATGTTCAGCTTCCTTAAAGTATATTTCTAAAGGATTATTCCATTATTCCTTGTGCTGTGTTGTAACAACACTTGTAGATGGTTGGATGCATGCATGTACTGTATGTAGTATTTTATACACACCTATTGTAGTGTGCTGAGAGGCCTCTGTCCCTTGAGGGGCAAACGCACAGTATAAATGTTTTATTATTATTATTATTATTATTATTATCATCATCATCATTATTATTATTATTATTATTATTATTATTATTATTATCATCATCATCATTATTATTATCGTTATCATTATTATTATTATCGTTATCATCATTGTGATTGTTTTGTTTTGTTTGTTTTTAAGGGTTTTACGGCGCTTGCAACACATTTAGGTTATATCAGCGCCAGTAAAAAGGAAGAAAATGGAATAGTAAAAAGTTCTAGAATTACAATTAAAGCACCCAAGAGAAAGGAAGACAAAGCGGAACTGGGAACAAATAGGGATCAGATGCAGATTCCAAGAGCAAACCATCAATGTACTTAGTTTGAGATCACCTTTAAGTCTCATCCGGACACAAGCACAAAATCCAACAAAGAGGAGTACACTCAAATGCTTACAGTATACATTTAAAATAACAAACATAATAATACATAACAGAGAGATGATTTACAAGGAAAAAAAATATCATCTCCCAAAGCAATAACTATGCATTTGACTGTTTCCCTCCCAGCTAGAACTCAGGCCAGGGCTAGGAAAAAAACCAAGTAATCCCATTCCGAGACAAAGACAGAAAGCAAATTGGAAAACAGATATTGGGGGATAGAAGACACAGTAAGTGCCACCCTGCCCACTATGGGAGGCCAGGATCCCCACCCAGCATCATTGTGAATGTGCCATACTGTTTTAAAAGTGATACACTGTACATATATATACATACAAGTCAATGGCATGGGAGGAGGTAGAAATAAAACATTTTCACCAACTGAGGCTGTGAACTGAGTGCATTCAATTTCCACTCCAGCCCGTCTTGCCCTCAATTTGACTTTTCCTCTCAGTCGGTCTGTTGTTTTATCATAAGTAAGTGCAACTCACTCTTTGCCGAACCCTACAGGAATCGAACGTTTTTTATCTCTCGGAATTACAATTTCTTTCAATTTCCTACCAACAAAATGAAACAACACATGGGGTTATTGTTATTGTTTTTAGAACTCCTTTGGATGATTAGTTCTCACTAAATAAATGTTTGAATAGTAATATAAACGTTTTAGGTTACACATTATTTCTTTGCTGGTATGCTTCATGTGTTTGTTATGAGTAAATTACAGAAGCGTCCACGACACACTTAATTATTCAGGAACAGGAGAGGAAATTGAATGCACTCAGTTTACAGCCTAAGAAATATAAGCTTAGAAGAATTCTATACAGAGGAATCCTGATGAAGCCAACACTGATGGACAAGAAAAATTGGTTGACTTTATCTTGAGCAAGGTTGACATTATCTATTGTCAATGGAACAGACTTAGATTTAACAACAAGAGATGAAGTGAATAGAAAAGTGCCAGAAGACAACGTGGATAGCTCATACGGTAGAGTCACGCTCTCACCGGCCAGGCGGAGTTGTCGTACCAATAAGGTCGCGGGTTCAAACCCCCCCATCAAACGCCGAAAAAAATGTTATTCTCTGTTGTCTTCTGGCACTTTTCTATTCACTTCATCTCTTGTTGTTACCAACACTAGTGCCTGCTCCACTCACTTTTCAGACTTAGATTTAAATAATATGAAATTCAGGTGTTGACTTTAAGCAGAAGTTGACTTGATGCAGATATTACTGTTCTCAAAAAGGTCATTTATCTTAGTGCGGCAATATATTTTATCACAAACAGGAAATCAAGCAATACAAAAAAAGAAAATAAATTACTCATTATAAAATCCATATTATCATTATCAGTACATAGTCAAGGAAAAAAAAACGTAGGGTTAGCATTATAATAAGTATATTATTCTACATGTTTGGGTGGAATATATACGGATGCATTCCAGGAGTCATTCGGTAATTGTGTGGCTATGTGGTCTAGTGGTATGACAGCCGACTTCAGATCAGAAGGCTCTGGGTTCGAGTCCCTAGTGTCGCATGGTTGATTCCTTGGAAAAGGCTCTTTACTCACATTCTCTTATCACACTCAGGTGTAAAATGAGTACCTGACCATTAACATCATTCTCTGGCGGGAAAAAAAACTTGTAATAACGCGTAACAGACGTCATGTCATGTCCTACATGTTAAGTGTTGTTGTTGGCTAGGGACCCCTTGTAAAGCGCTTTGAGCATGTTCAGTGTATTTTGTGCTATATAAAAGATCAACTTTTTTATTGTCCTACTGTTCTTTCCAATCATCACACTACTCTACTAATCTTATGTTGTTTTTTTTTGTTTTTTTTTTTTTTTAGGGTTTTACGGCGCTTGCAACACATTAAGGTCATATCAGCGCCAGTAAAAAGGAAGAAAATGGGATAGTACAAAGTTCAAGAATTACAATAAAGCATCCAAGAACAGGGAAGACAAAGGGGAATTGGTTCAAATAAGAAACAGGTGTAGATTCCAAAAGCACTCTATCAAAGTACTTAGTTTGAGATCACTAAAAGTCTCATCCAGACACGAGCACAGGTCCCCGCTAAGAGGAACACACTCAAATGTTTTACAAATCATATATAATATAAAGAAAGCATAATACAGTGCATAACAGAGAGATGATTTACAATGAAAAAAATATCATCTCCCAAAACTAACTATACATTCGACTGTTTCCCTCTTAGCCAGGGGATCTGGCCAGGACCAGGACAAAACCAAGTAATCTCATTCCAAGACAAAGACGGAAAGCATGTTGGAAAACAGATATAAGGGGATAGAAGACACAGTATGTACCCCCCCCCCCTCCGCCTGCTCACTATGGGAGGTCAGGAACCCCCCACTAATCTTAATTATTTTCATTGGTTTGCAAAAGTGCAATGAAAAGTATCTAGAGTCGACGAGGTGTGCATATCAATTTTTTTAAAACAATCTGATTAGATGGAATATGGAGGCAAGGCTAGCAGTAGCTTTATCTTCTTTCTCTATGCTTACTTTTTTCAATTTTCAATAAAAAATGTCCCTCATTAAAAGATCCCAAATTTCATCAATTGTAATATATAGCTATTAAATTGTATAAGTGGCAAGACTCAAACTACTCAACTTGACTCGGTGAATGAGTGCTTCACTATAGGCAGTGATGATTATGAGTGCTTCACTATAGGCAGTGATGAATATCGTAAGAGTACTGGAACAAAAATGTTGTTTGTTTGTTTTTAAGGGTTTTACGGCGCTTGCAACACATTTAGGTTATATCAGCGCCAGTAAAAAGGAAGAAAATGGTATAGTAAAAAGTTCTAGAATTACAATTAAAGCACCCAAGAAAAAGTAAGACAAAGGGGAACTGAGAACAAATAGGGATCAGATGTAGATTCCAAGAGCATACCACCAATGTATTTAGTTTGAAATCACCTACAAGTCTCATCCAGACACAAGCACAAAATCCAACAAAGAGGAACACACTCAAATGCGTACATTATACATTCAAAATAAAAATAATACATAACAGAGAGATGATTTACAAGGAAAAAAATTCATCTCCAAAACAATAACTATGCATTTGACTGTTTCCCTCCCAGCTAGGATTCCGGCCAGTGCCAGGACAAAACCAAGTAATCTCATTCCGAGACAAAGACAGAAAGCAAGTTGGAAAACAGATATAAGGGGATAGAAGACACAGTATGTACCTCCCTGCCCGCTATGGGAGGTCAGGATCCCCACCCAGTGGAACAAAAAGGACACCTATCAAGTGTCTTGTACTGTGTAGAATGGAAGTCTGGTTCTATACGGCTTGCTGGAGCAGTAAATGAAACATTGTGAATGGCGGAATAAATTCTGTATAAAAATCCTCGTGTTCATTTATTTATTTCACAAATATTTTGAGCGTCCAAAAAAAAGGTAGGTCGGCTTGGAAATATTTAGCACTTTTTGCAAAAAAACTGTCATGCTTCTTTACACTTGCCTTTGCAATGTTTTTCAAATATGTACGCTCAAAACAGAATATGAAAAAAAACACCAACCGTACAGTCAATTGACAAAGGGACACGGAATTAATTCCCCAATCCCACTTTAATGCAAAAAAATTTTTTTTTTAATAAATTACCAGATACTGGAAAATATTGACATTTAGGACAAGTTACAAGGGGCAATAACTTTTTTAATTCCCCCAATACTAAAGAGTGGAGTAAAGAATGAAAGTAACATTATTTGATAATCAAAAAAAGATACAATAGGTCATCTGTTGAGAAAATAAATAATTCCAGCTTCAAAACAGACCTCAGCAATTTGTATTTCAGCATTTGAAATTGGATTCAATTTCACACTTATCCGACATCAGTCTGTTTTTACAGAGACAGAAGTAACAGCAGTCCAACACGAGCTCTTGATGAATATGCAGTCAGACTGTTGTTACTGCTCTCTTGGAAAAAAAGTTTAAGACTGCAAGCATAACTAAATAAATAATGGTAGAAATTCAAATTTGAAGAAACAAGGATTAATTGCCAGTTGGAGGAGTGGGAGGAGGCCTATTAGAAGAGGGTTGGTATAATCTGCTCATTAACTTGCCAATTTTCTTCTTTGAGATGATTTTAGTGGTAGAACCAGTGGACAACTGTGGAGACAAAAAAAAAAAAAAATTAAAAAATTACCTATAGAATTTAATGGAATACTATTTAATTATTAATTATCAATCAAGCTACATTCTATCAAAATTATGAGAAAACCCTTGACAGTTGAATACTAAATCTAAGACCACCTATTATTGCGTGGCTTTATGATCTTGTGGTAGGACACTAGCCTTTGGATTGGAATGCCCCTTGTTCACAGCATTAAAGGCATAGTTTGTAAATCTTTAAAAATTGCTTTAGTTTCTTTTTGAGAAGACAAAGCCCCAACTTGACGATCATTTTAATTTTCAATGTTTCCATTAAAACTTGTTTCAAAAATCTTATCTAGAGCAAAAAAAAACAGTTTGGCATTTTCTTATATTAAAGTTAAGGGGAAGCCCATATTTACCTGAGAGGTAGAGAGGCAGGCATTTGATGGTGACTCAGTCTGAGATTTTGAGTTGTCCAATGAATTAGAAGTTGACGATGCATTGCTTTCATTTAAGGGTGACTGATTAGTGTCATTTTTCAATATTGATGATGATGATGATGAGAGTGGTTGTACATTCTGCGATGAAATCGGAGATGGAGTGGACCTCGACTTCCTTGATTTTGAGGAGATTGGAGTATTGCCGATATCTGATTTGCTAGAATTCTGAATTGAAGATTTGGGTGATTTTAAAATGTAAGTCTTGTTTTCAGGCATTTTGACTGTTTCGTTTGATAAAAGTTCCAAACCATTTTCTCTCATTTTGTCACTGACTTCTGCCAATTCATCTGATTTTTTCTCTTTTTCTGAAACAGCTGCAATATCTCTGAACAAATTTCTATCACTTTCAGTGCCTGTGGCTTCCCTTTCAGCTTGGCCCACTGGTTTTATGAGCTCTTGGTAACTCTCATCACTCCATTTTTCTTTTCTACGCCTTTTATTGTTGTCATCAGAGGATTTTGTTTCTGTCTTTCTTTTCCTTCTGCTTTTATTAATATTCCCAGCACCATCATTTACACAACTGGATTTGAACATTGGTGGTTCAGGTTGAGTAAGATTTCTGCTCCTTTTAACAACCTGGCTTTCTTTGGAACTGGCTGGTTTCTGCATCATATCACCTTTCATATTACTGTCTTCATCTACCCGGCTTTCTTTGGAACTGGTTGGTTTCTGCTTCATGTCACCTTTCATATTACTGATTTCATCTACCCAGCTTTCTTTGGAACTGGTTGGTTTCTGCTTCATGTCACCTTTCATATTACTGATTTCATCTACTCGGCTTTCTTTGGAACTGGTTGGTTTTTGCTTCAAATCACCTTTCGTGTTACTGATTTCAACAGTTTGACTTTTCTGCTTTTCTATACTAATGGAGATTTCAGTACTATGGTGAGTAATCTCTTTTTCCTCTACTTGTTTGGATGATATTGCTTCAACAGGTTTATTTTCATGTGCCAAATCCTCTCTTGAATTTGAATCAATCTGTCGTCGCCGTTTCTCTTTGCGAACATTTCTTTTCATCGACTCTTCCCAAGATAAAGATTGATCAGAAATATTTTTGATTATGTCACCCTCATCGGAGACTGTGATGGAAACAGTTTTATCCTGAACTACCTTAGAATAAGAAACGCTATTTTCAATCAATTCCTCCCAAGACCTGTCACTTGAGTTTGATGATGTGTCACTTATACACCTTACTTTCCTTCTTCCCCTTCTCTGTTTGACTAGTGAGCCATTGTCAAATTCTTCATTATCTGAAAAAATTGTCTTTGTTTTTCTTTCAGGAGAAGCATTCACTTTAGCAAATTGAAGAGAAACACTTTTAAGAATGTCTGAAAATGATTTCCGTTGTGACTTTTCCTTGACTGCTAAATTTTTCTTTGGTGTTTCTGGTAATATATCACCACTCCTTTTTTCTTCCAAATTTTGACTATCTTCTAAAGTACTCCCATTGCTGAGCTTTGTTTTAACTAATCCCTCACAATCCCCCTCGACTCCAGCCAGAGATTCTAGATTATCAAAGAATTCCTCGTCAACTGGGGTGGAATGAAACCTTCGAACATAAGAATTGCCACTTTCTGTTTCACGAGAGGAAGACTCTACTTCTTTGGAACCTGTCTCATGAAAATCTTCAGAAGCAGATTCTCTTTCATGGATTGGACCACTTTCTTTCAAATATATGGGAGAACTACCTTTCGTAGATGAATGAAAACTCATATTACATTCCTTTTTCCTAAGTGACAAAGTTGTTAATACTTTTTCTTTCAGCTCAGACATATCTGTTGATTCAGGGGTCTTATTTTTGTTGTCTGTATATATAGACGGTGGACTAGTTACCTCCTTGTTTTGTTTGACTGGACTTTCAACATCTTTCAAATCTGTGATGGTGTTAAAACTGCTGGTTTGTTTTGTAGGGCTCAGTTTTGCAGTGTAAGAAGATATTTTGCCTTGTGACTTTTCTGGAGGGTCACTGTTTATTAGACCAATAGCATCAGAGGTTCTGCAAATTTCATTGTCGGCATGGTTAGTTTCTAAATATTGTGCAGCAAGCATTTCTTCATTATTTAATACATTTCCATCTTCATGTTTGCCATTAACTTCTTGACATATAACAGTTTCATAAGAATTAACATTTGATGAGTAGTTATTAATTTCTGAAAACTCATTTCTATCTACACTCTCACAAGGCATTTCCTGTGTGATGCCCAAAATGGTAGAGTTTAGTTCTTCTTCATGTGAAATACTTTCTTTGTAGCATTCCCCATTAGCATTTTCATGGGTAACTAGTTTTGTATTAGTATTCTCTTTTAATTGTTCGTCCCTGCTTTTTGAACTTTGAGAAATTTTAGCAGTCAGTGTAAGCTTCCTTTTAGTAGGCAATTTGGGTTTTTGAAAATATGTAGAAACAGAAGCCTTCTGAGGAGATGATGCATTATCTTCAATTTTTCTTCTGAGAGCAATTTTCTGTACAGATTCCATGCATGAATTGGGAGATTTTTTCTTTGAAACTCTGGAGGATTTAGAATCTTTTTTCCTTTCTTTTGAAGCAACACAAGATTCTGAGTCTTTCTTCTTTACTTTTGAAGCAACACAAGATTCTGAGTCTTTCTTTTTTACTTTCGAAGCATCAGAATCTTTTTTCTTTGCATTTGTTGAGCAACTTTGAGGAGGTTTTGGTTTAGAAATCACAGGCTTCTTGTTCATGTTTGAACTACACTGAACAAAAGTGTCAGATTTTGTAATGTTTGCATTCGAACTTGGCAGAAGGGTAGGGAGAGGTGGGAGAGGTGGGAGAGGAATGAGAGGGCGTAGATGATTGGAAGAGGGTGGAGGAGGCGGAGGAGGAGCTGGTTGGAGAGATTTGACAGAGCTTGGAGAAAGCACAATCACTGTTCCATCAGCTAAAATGGTGAATGGTGTAGGTGGCTGATTTGGTTGAAAAAAATATGCTACTGTTCCAGGAGTCATGGGTGATGGGTTGACACCTGATTGGGACGGATTCTGATCTGGAAATAAGATGTGAGGATGAGGTGACATCGTTGACTTAGAGCTGGGCTGAAGAGGAGGGAGAGCTTTCTTACTCTTATTCATTGAGCTGGAAGAACTTGCCAAATTACTTTGACGTTTGGATGATCGTAATTGCATTCGTATTGGTTCATGGGTAGCTGGTATTGATGCTGTACTTTCCCGGCCATTAGAATCAATTTGAATATTATCATTACCTTCATCATTTGTTTCAACCAAGCGATTAAGTTCCATCATAGTGAGTTCACTAGGCTCGAATGGAATTCCACATTGCTCCATTGCCTGACTAATCAAACAACTTGAGGTTTGTGGGTCTTTTAGTGGATTTCCCAATGAATTTCCCACATAAAGAGTTCCTGGCAAGGGACTGATTTCAATTACACTGTTTTTTGGTTTTCTGGTTGTATTTGCTTCATCATCATATATAACATTGTTGATTGGTTTTGTGATTGGGTTTGCTTCACGATCATAACTATCCCCAAGACTGAGAGATGGTACAGGTTTAACCAAATTGGGTTTTTCTGCTTCAGAATCTGCAAAATTTCCTTTCTTTAATTTGAAAAAATCAAATGTGTTTGACAGTTCTGGAAAATATGGCATTGCCAAGGAAATGTTATCATGATGATCGAAATCAGTGCTCTGTTTATCAGATGTAGCACTTTCATTTGAACATTGACTGTTAGCTTTGCTGCTTTCACCCGTTTTGCTATCATTGTCATTTTTATTTAAACTGTTCACATCAACACAATTTCCGTCATTTAAGTTATCATTTGAAGCAATAGTCTCAATAATATTATCAATTGTTTGAGCAATTGTTTTCTCTTCAAACTCCTTTTCTTTTGGGATAATATTGGGCTGATGACAAAGAGTATCCTGACCCTCTGAAATAATTTTATTTGTTGTGACATTGTCATCACATAAAGTATCATTATCTTTTCTACAATTTACTTCTTGATCATCTGCAAACATCTGATCATCCTGTGAATTCCTGTCACTTCCTATGTTTACAACAGTCCCCACTGCAATAAATGCTCCACTGGACTGACTACCATCATCCTTATTATTTACACCATCTTTTGAACTAGAATCACAAAATGCATCCACATCTATTTTTGGAACAGGCTGATCTGAATCGACTTTCTTAGAATCATCTAATTTATTGAGGTCCAAGGTAGTTGGAATTTCTTTAATGTTAGTCTTGGAAAAAGAAGCACTGCGTCTCTTAAACAGTTTTTTGCCCTTCCCTTTAACGTGAGTGCACACCTCTCTTGATGCGCAGCCACATTTACGCATTGGAGTGGATGCATGACGAAGTCTTTTGACATGACTGCACACATCTCTGGTTGCACATCCGCATTTACGTTTTGGAGTGGTGGAATGGGAAATTTTTGAAAAGTTGGAAGAAGTTATCTCTTGGTTTGGTTGGGGCTTTGAATAAGACTGGAAAATGTTTTTAAGCATCATGAAAGCCTCTGCCTCATCATGAGGTGATGTTGGGTCAGAAGAGCTGGAAACAATTTTTGATTCATCCAAGTGAAACGCAGTTCCGTTTTGGCTGCAGCTTGAAGACGAGAAAAGACTGTCCCCTCCGACTGCAAAATAAAACAGGTAAAGCATGCTAAAGCATGATAGATAATTTGGTAATCAACTTGACCTCGACCATGTAAATATTTTAAAAAATCTTTTGTCATTTTCTTGAATGTGCAATACAAAGGGAACCAATTCAACAAAGATCAAAGAGTGATAAAAGAGCAACTTAAAAGTCCCATACTGAAACCGTTATGCAATCCTTACCAAAGGCGATACACTTAGATGTTTACCAATAGGTATTATTTATTGATGCTATGCATTTAGGTTAAAATACTTACAACATCCACCAGCCAAATTTAACATAAAAATACATAAAACTGTGTGTAACCTTAAATGTTTATAGTCTGATTTATATAATTTACTGAGAACTTATCCCTAACAGACTCTAAAAATAATTTTAAAAGAGCTTCGTTCCTTCTATAACTAAAAACCTAACAGGGGTCAAGCACTCATAGGTTGAGTGACATATTGGTGTGCAACCGAAATGGTCTGGTCTGATTGAACAATATACTGAATCATAATTTTTGGAACTGGAAGCACACAATGTGACACCTGCATTTATATTTGGAACAAACTGTGTGAACACAAAAGAGTTAAGAGAGGGAGCAAAAAATAAAAAAATAATTAAGCATTTACCACACACATATATTGAAAGTGACATACCTTTGGACACTATTTTTGATACTAGTGTTGGGACTACCCGCCTAGGTTTTCTCTGTGATGGACTGGCAGGTAGACTTTGTGTAGTATTGCAGTTTCCATTTGAAAGGGATGACACTAATTCCACATTTATTTTACCAACTGATCCCTCAGACACATGAATGATCTCTTTCTCGCTGATAAAATTTGAATTTTCACAATTATTTGTACATAATGGAGATTTCAATTCTACAATTTTTGTTTCCTCCTTTAAATTGTTACTGTCTTTCTCGGAATATTTTGCACTTATTGTTTTCGCATCCTTGATTAGGGTATTTGATTGACTTGGAGAGTGAGATAAATCAATGATGAATTCAGCGGGACTGGATGGGGACATAATCCCAAGAGGGGAAGGGGTAGTGAAGGAGACTTCAGTGGGAGTGATCCTACGACTTGGCCCTTTTCTTTTTAGGTGGGATGGGATGAAAGGAGAGTGGGCAATGTTACAGGCTATCACTTTTCTACTGGAGGCTGACATGGTATCTGAAACTGATGGGGTGAATCTAGAGTAGCGATTATCTCGGCTGTGATGACCTTTAATATTGTACCGTTCTCTTCTTGAAGATGAAAAAGAAGCTGGCATACTTGAACTGTCATTAATTCTAAATTTGCTACCCACTAGTTTTCTGGGGGAACTGTCTGTACTTGCAATTTCTCTTGTGACAAATGGAGTGCTGATTGTTGCAGAAAAGTCATGCAACCTCTCAAACACAGCTAACTTCTGTCCTGCACAATTATTCTGCATGTCTTCTATACTACCTGCCTCCTTTTCTTCAATTTTGTCATTGTCTTCTTCCCTATTTTCATCTGCCTCCTTTTCTTCAATTTTGTTATCGTCCTCTTCCCTATTTCTATTATCTATATTAAAACAATTTTTCTCATCACTATCATCTCTCTTCACAACATTAGTTGATTCCTCCTGTTGAACATTAGCATTAATCTTCTCCTCTGCCACAACTGAACGGTCACATTTAACTTCACCACTGGGGCCTCTTATTTTTGCTAACATATCTTGAAGGCATGAATCTACTATCTTATAGTTCTTTTTTCTGGTACTGCCAACATTAATATAGACAGGTTTAACATATACAGCGTTAGGGGTTGATATTTTTTCATCAAAAGATGAATCAGAACTGTAGTCATCAACTCCATATTCTTCCTGCCTTTCAGGACTTGATATTTCAAAAGGCGTTTTCCCTGTGGAGTGTATGGCATCATTTTCCGCTGTCTTAAATTTCATGTCAACATCCTCTTTATCTGATAAAATTTGACATCCTCCACTGCCTTTGACCAATTCAAAATCATTTCCATTCTCACCGATACATTCAGGAGTCTTTGATTTTTCAAGATTGGGTGTTTTTTGTGGCTCTACTTCTGATTTGGTCTCAGCTGTGTTTAAGTTTTCATCCCCATTAGTCGCCTCACTTTCTTTGTTTTCAGCTTCCATTTTTTTGCCATGATCCTGATCCCTCTTATTTCGTGGTACATAAACCTCTCCAATTATTTCAGCTGTACATTTATTAATCAAAGAAAATACAGACAGTGAATTTTCTTCCATGCCAGCCTGTGGTACGGACAGAGCATGTTTAGAAGGAGATTTTGATGGGCAGTTAGCTGAATGGTCATTTGAAGGATTCTTCACTGGAAGTGTTGGACAGTCCTGCTGCCCCTTAATAGGACTTAATGAAGTTGTCGGGTGAAAATCCCTGAGTGGTGACATTTCAATTGACTCAAAGCTGACCAAAACTTGAGAATGATTTTCACTCCCTTTCTTTGAATCATTCCCCTCTCTGTTCTTTATGCCAACATCATTCTCTGATGGATTTGCAGTGTCATTGGAAAGATGTTTACTACTAGCATTGTCCCTATCTTGACTGATTTCTACTGATAAGCATTCTGGTTCCTTAGTTTGAGGCAAAGATGAATTTTCAGTACATTGTCTTGTTTCTTTTAAATTTGTTGAGCTATTAACCGCTTCAGCAGAGTTTGTTTTAACAGGATTTTTCAACTTGACATGGTTATCAACATTGACCTTATCTTTAAGAGATAAAGAGTCATGATCTGGTGTTTGATTAGTGTGATCTCCTTTAAATAATTTCTTCGGCCAACGCTTCACTCTGGGTTTTTTTAAGTTTTGAGTGGGATTTGACGCTTTCATAGAAGATTCTTCCTGGGAAAAACCTGATAATAAAGATGGTTCATCAGTTGGAGCAGCGGAAGACTTGCATTCCTCTTTCATTTTTTTATTTTCTTCTAGTGTTTGTTTACTTTTGGTCTTATCCAAATTCTGCAGTTTTGGGAATGTTTGTGATTCCATTTCATGATGATCTAAAAAAGATGTAGCCACCGCAGCGGATACTGGCTGCTGTTGATGTGTGGAAGGTTCTGAATTATTTTTGACAACTTTGGTCCCCGTTGAGAGAGTAAGAGGTGCTGATTTAATATTAACATTATGATGATTCAGCGTATCTAAATTTTTTTGTGACCGTAAAAGACATTGATCAGAGTTTTTCGCTTCCACGAAGAGACTAGACTTTGCTTTTGATCCTACATCAGGTATATACAAGGCGGCACTTTGAGTTTGATTTTCTACTGCTTGTGAATGAGATGACTTTGGTGCTGTCTCTGTGGAGGACAGAATGATAAATAATCATTCAAAAAGCTTTTTGAAATTCTTATGAGAAAATAGAAGTAGTAAAAGTGGTGGTGGTAGTAGTAGTAGTAGTAGTGGTGGTAGCAGTAGTAGTAGTAGTGGTGGTACTAGTAGTAGTAGTAGTAGTTGTAGTAGTAGTAGTAGTAGTAGTAGTAGTAGTAGTAGTAGTTAGTAGTAGTAGTAGTAGTAGTAGTAGTAGTAGTAGTAGTAGTAGTAGTAGTAGTAGTAGTAGTAGTGTTAGTAGTAGTAGTAGTAGTAGTAGTAGAAGTAGTAGTAGAAGAAGAAGTAGTAATAGTAGCAATTATAATAATGTAGTTATTTTGTAGTAACTACAAAGGTGACAGAGCTTCCTCTCAGTTCCTCGTCTAAAATAGTGACTTCTATTTTTCATATCATTCAACGTTACATAGGAGGCACTGTGATGACATATTTTAAAAGAATGAGTGACCCATTAAATAAAAAGGTAGTAAAATTATATAGCACTTTTTACCTAAGCCCCAAGGTGCGTTTACAATGTTATAAGAAGATCTCTAAAACTCTTAAGGTAACAAACTCACCAGGCTGAAATTGGAAAAGAGAAAGTAACTGCTCCAGTCCTGGTTCATCGGCTGTCATGGAGATAATATCATCTACGACCTAGAATTTTTAATTTTTTTTTTTTTAAAAAGAAAAGAAAAAGCAAAGATCATATTTATATTGAAACACAAAATAAAAGTTAACACCACTTCTTTCTATGAGGATCCAACATATTTATTTAAAGTATGTATCAAGCTCTATTTCAAAGGAAAGACAAACCAGTGAGCTTTTAGATTGCCCAATATCCACTTAATGTGCTCAAAGCGCTTTACAAAGGGTTCATAGCTAACACCTAAAACAATGTCCTCTTTTTTAAAAAAAGCTTGAAGGTTTTGACAAAGGCGCTATAGAAATATGCACATGGATAAAGCAAACCTTCAAAGCATTCCTTGCTGGATACTGTTAGTTACCTTTTTTTTTTTTTGAGAGATAATATTCTTTCTTTGTAAATTATTTCTACATTATGTATTTTTTGTCCCAACTGATTTTCAAGACATTTCAATCCCTTATCAAGAAATAATAAATGAATACTCAACAGACACAATAATAAATATCAAAGACTTTTTTAAATGTTCACAAAACCACCACTAAATATAAAGATAATTATTTTTAAAATGTAACAGTGAGAGGCTCTGTAACTTGCTTTTTTTTTTCTTCTGAAGATGGGTTGTCGGCCCAATGCTCTACTTTTACCTGTCTGACATGATTGATCCCACCAGCAAAGCTCGCAAGATCACCAAGACATGCAAGACCATTATGAGGTCCTGATCCATAGGAGGAAAATGTTGGTGTCCATGTACAGGCAAACAGAAATGGAAGTCCTTGGTAGATGCCTATGTACCCAATGTAGCTGACAAACAGAAATGAAAGTCCTTGGTAGATGCCTTATGCACCCCATGTAGCCAACAAACAGAAATGGAAGTCCATAGTAGATGCCTTATGCAACACATGTAGCCAACAAACAGAAATGGAAGTCCTTGGTAGATGCCTATCCAACCCATGAAGCCAACAAACAGAAATGGAAGTCCTTGGTAGACGCCTTATGCACCCCATGTAGCCAACAAACAGAAATGGAAGTCCATAGCAGATGCCTTATGCACCCCATGTAGCCAACAAACAGAAATGGAAGTCCTTGGTAGATGCCTTATTATGCGCCCCATGACTTGATGAGGCTTAAGTAAATAAGTATAAATAAAACAAAAAAATTAATACTTACAGCAGAGGTATCTTTTTGAGTGTTATCTTCACGTTGGTCGCATCCGACTCCTTCTTTTCTTTGATTTGTATCCTTCGACTTTGAAGATGTTGGGGGCGTGTTAAGCCGCTCTGATGTAATCACCTGGTCTCTTTTAAGTGCCTTGTTGATACTCTCAGCCAATTTTTCATGAAGTTTTGTATCTGCCAAGAGGCGGTCAAGGGAGTCAAACTCAAACTGTAAATATAAATTAAAATTTTGAAAATTTCAGAATAACTTGACACGGTTAATGCATGTAAAGAGAGGGAGCTCACAGGCAGATTTTGCAAGACAGTAATGCAAGGCATGGTCGAAGGTCAACAGAGAAGAGGAAGATGAAGGAAAATGTGACTGGATAACATAAAGGAAGGGATAGGAATGACGTTGTACGAGTTGATAGAGAAGGTCAACAACTGAGATGTGAGGCACTGGAAGGCTGCATCCTGCAAGTCTCCCCGCCAAACATCTGTTCATGGGAATGAGTGAGTAAGTAAGTGAGTGATTAACGTTTTGAATATTTTTGTTAATAGCCAAAGAATGGTTTTGAGACTGAAACATTACATGTTTGGTATTCTGTTCTCTTTTGAAGCTAATATTAATATATTCATTTTTGTACATTACTAAAAAATAGAGACTTTTAAACTTTATTATTTTTCTCATTTTTACTTTTTAAAAATATAAATATTAATTTATTAATTTATTTGTTTTGCAATCTTTTCAATTTTCAATTTATAGTGACAGTTTTAACTATTTTACAGTGTTGAAATTATTCATATTATAAAGCGCAGCTCTGGTTATAGAGCTGCTCCTTTTTTATATATATACATCCTATTTCCATTGTATTTTTATCTTATGTGTAAATTATAACACGTCTGTACAAAAAATTTCCTTTTTGGGATGCAATAAAGTATTATTATTATTATTATTATTATTATTATTATTATTATTATTATTATTATTATTATTATTATTATTATTATTATTATTATTATTATTATAAGATCTTGAATAATTGAAGCCATGGCAATCAGTACTTACATCTTCATCAAGGTCATCAGCTTCACTGGATTTATTCAAGTTGTTGTCTGCCTTATGAGACTCTGGTTGATAACTCTTAGTCATTTGAGATGACTCATTTGTGTGAGAAGGCCCAGCCTGATGAGAAACTTGACCAGATGTTTCATTATGGGGACGGGAAACTTCTGAAGAAATTTCATTTGTGGGCAAATGTTTTTTCCCTTGTGAATCACTTCTTCGTTTTGCCCTAAAAAGAGAAAGAGAAAGAGAGAGAGATATAAATAAAAATTGGAGACAAAAGTGTTAAATGGATTCATAACAAAAATAATGATCATAAATTACATAGATCTAAAACAGAAAATCTAAAATCATTGGGATGAACGAGATTTGAATGTATTTGCAATATGCTCATTCAGTCACATTGGAATCAAATATAAACAATGCCAGATTCTAAATGACATAAAAATATTAAGGAAGAAAAAAATATATAGGCACATCATAATAATGCATTATTTTAAAGACAAACGACAATTACATAGTAACAACAGACAGCAATAATAATAACAGGTTAAATTGTCATTAGACTATTCAACACCCAAAACTTGGGTGCATATTGTCACAAGATAATTCTGCATCTGAAAGTCTGGTGTATGTTGTCATCAGAATATTCTACACCTGAGACTTGTAACTTATCAGAAAATAATTCGGCATCCCATACAGATGCTTCTTTAATTCAATTCATTGTCTTTGTTCTTAATCTCTATATCTTTATCTTTTCAAACACACTCTCTGTGATGCAAACATGTGTTATCTGTCACTCACAACCAAACAAATCCTCAAACATGCATAAACACCTCCCTCATACAATCATATTATACATCTATCATGCACATACATGCACAGACACACACACACACACACACACTTTCAATAGCTTCCACAAATATACACAGATTCTACAACTACTACCACTGCTTCTGCTGCTACCACTTCTACCCTCACACTGACCAGCCCCAAAGATTTCTATCAGTCCCTCAGGCACTCTCACAGGAACACCACATTTTTGTTTAATTCAGATGCCATCTACCACGGAAAACACACTTGATACACAATTTTCACTATATTCTGTTTCTTTGTTTCTAACGTCTCTTTCTTTTGTTTTTGTGACAATGGGTTTGCATCTGAATCATCCATTGTTTGTTTTGTATCATTCTGAAGCCTTTCCATTTCCCCCCTTGTCCCAGGCTTCAGACAAACCCTTATACTTATACCCCAAACCATCCTGATCTGAATTCCCACAATGGAAGTTGTTGAGAGTAGAGACTTGGGTGTCAATTAACCTGGTGACAAAATACATTTGATTTCAGGTGTGGAAAACCACTCTGCAATACTATTACTACTACTATTACTACCACTACTACTACTACTACTACTACTACTACTACTACTACTACTACTACTACTACTACTAATAATAATAATAATAATAATAATAATAATAATAATAATAATAATAATAATAATAATAATAATAATAATAATAATAATAATAATAATAATAATAATAATAATAATAATAATAATAATAATAATAATATACAATCTCATTCATACTCACTTTTGTCTCATACTATGGCGCTTTCCTGAAATAAGATAAATTAAAGACATTAAAACACCAAATCAAAACAATAAGTTAAAAATAGATTTATATATATACATCAGCATTTCTCAAACTCCAAAACACCAAGGTCCACCAATCAATGATAAAAACTGCCAAATATGTTCTACTTTTTAGTTTTGATTTGCTTACAAAGAATAATATGATGGACAAATCAGCAAAGTCCACCAACTACTACCGTGTATAACCAAATCAAGATCTGAAAAATAATTTTTCTCTCTGCTTTGTTTGGCACTGTTTCATACACACCTAACACAATAATGCAGTAAGACCTCAAAATCGGGAATCTCTCCAATTGGGTAACCTGGCAAATCGGGATGAAATCCCTGGGAACAAAATTTTCCCTACATCATTTACAACTCTAATTCCGATCGTCCTGTCCACCCAGCAGTGATTAAGTAGCTGGGTCTGTCAGATCTGACTTAAAGTATTTTGCAATAGACTGGTATCCTATCCAATGGGTAGCAAACAATAGCTATTGTCCGTTTCACGCTATAGAAATCAGGATAAATTTCTGCCCTGTGAGCCAAACTAATAGCTCTGAAGAACTACTTTTTACAACCAGCGGTGATTGGGCAGGTGAGTCTAAGTCAGATCTAACAGAAAATACTTGGTGATAGTTCAACATTCTTATCAAAGGGATAGAAGTCTTATTTCACTCCATTAACTCACAAAAGTAAACAGCTATAATAATAATAATAATAATAATAATAATAATAATAATAATAATAATAATAATAATAATAATAATAATAATAATACTTTTATCCATCACAAAAAAGGACATCTTTGTACAAACGTGAGAGTGATAAAAATATAGACAGTCTAGATACAAATAAATGATGTCGTTACAAATGGCATACAACAGTATAAATTATACAGATAATAGGATATATAAAATGAATAAATAAATAAATAAATAATGTAAAAACGCTGAACTAAGTTGCATGCAATGTGTTAAACTAATTGTATACATTATAAAACAGCTTTAAGTAGTTGTACATTAGAATGATACGATCGTACACCTTGAGGGACAGAGGTAACTGATGTCAGAGAAATGAATGTGTTACTAACTGTTCAACTCCGCTTTCCTGTGGCTTTCCAACACAGCGTCAATGTCATGCTTCTCCAGATGAGTCGTAACTATGTTCTCATTTGAGGCTTGAGCAGCCGAACCAGAGAGCTGGGCCAGTCTTGCATCTGTGTAATCATTAATTTCATAAATTGAAGAAAGAATCCATTGAAACTTCTATGGTTCATAGGAAAAGAAAATGGGAAAGATTTGAGCTGCATTTTTTGAAGATATTATGCACTCTATCGTAAAATATAACAAAATCCCATGAGTAAGTTGTCGACTGCAGGTGTTTCGTGTTACTCAAGATTTTGCTCAACAAATCAAGAAAGTAGCATAAAATGCCCAAACATTCTGCCTTTATATGTATCTCATTTATTACCCATACTTACCATACAGGGTGTGGGGAGGGGGGGGGCATCCCCCGATAGCTCAATTGGTAGAGCACGCGCTTCACATGGCAAAGGCACCAAGATTGATCCCAGGTGCAGTCGACATTTTTTCTGCCCCCCCCCCCCCCCCCCCTTGTCTACCCAGCAGTGAATAGGTAGCTGAGTCTGTTAGATTTGGTGGAAAATACTTTGCGATAGACTAGTGTCCTATCCAAAGGATAGCAAGCAATTGCTATTGTCCATTTCACACTATAGAAACTGGGATAAACTCCGGCTCCATGGGAAATGTCTTTTGACCTATGTAACCCTTAATGATTATGATAAATATAAGTATAATTTAGAAGGGAGAATTTGAGAGATTATTTTAAAAAGGAGTTCAACTCTATGTCTATTTCAATGTAAAGTGAACACATAATGGCCAGACTGTGAATGAAAAAGAAAGCGAGAGTATTCTAATTCTTGTACAAACCAGTGACCGGCTGAGCTCTAGCCCTTTGATCTTGTGTCATGAGCTAGTTCATCATGGCAAGATGGGGAGTTTCCGGTTTGTCTTCCCACTCCAACCTGTTTTCCATGTCAACTATAGTTGAACCACAGATGCATGCTCCCTGCATCATTGATTGTTAAGGTGTTTCAGCTGAAGCAACCATCTTTCTGTCTCTCCCATAATTTACAGTTGCCCATTCCCGCCACTTACTGATTCCCGGTATGCAGCTATCTGTTCCACTAATTTTAAAAGCTGTTATCCATAAACAGAGGATTGTCACTTCCTGGGTCAGTTATTTTGAGTCTGAGGTGAGTGGGAGCGGAGCAGAGCATGTATCACTCACTGGTATCTTCTACTTCCTGCACCAAAAGAAGAAGGGGTCCCGCTTCTTCTTAACACTGTTATACCGCTCGGGACTTGATCGCACCAATAACAAACTCAGCAGAAACAGGGAACAACCACAGGAAGGAGTTGTTATGTATACAATAGTCAACATGTGATATGACACTCGCCTTCTGATCGAAAGGGTCTGGTTTTGAGCGGCGCATAGTTGAGTCCTCAGAAAAGGCTCTTTAGTCACATTCTCTCAAGGTACTCAGGTGTAAAATGAGGCTGTTAACAATGTTGTCTCTGGCAGAAAAAATTATAATATCGCCTAACAGGTGTCATGTCTTGTCCCACATGTTTAATGTTGCTGTTGGCTAAGGATCCCTTGTAAAGTGATTTGAGCACATTTAGCGGATGTTGCGCTATATAAAAGCTTAATTTATTTTTTTAAAGTATGTGAGGCCATGTGCAATATTCTCTATCTGACAAGCCAGAAACAATCATTCTGACAAGCCAGAAACAATCATGAGGTGATCAATGCACCTGGAAATGAGAGGTAATGCATTCGAATGCAAATGAATTTCCTTTAAACTTTAAAAAAGCAGGACATTTGGCCCAGACTTTGTATCTCCCCAAAAGCATGAGTGTAAAGCAAAAGGTTTATCTATATATAGAAATAATATTTCATGATAAATGTTTCTGAGCGAAGGGTGGAAAAGAATATACATACATTAACAAGTTTTAAATCTGCTTCAGAATATTATATTGTAGATATTGTACAAATACTTGTTTGATTGTTTGTTTTTAAGGGTTTTACGGCGTTTGTAGCACATTTAGGTTATATCAGCCCAATAAAAAGGAAGAAAATGGGATAGTAAAATTACAATTAAAGCAGCCAAGAGAAAGTAAGACAAAGGGGAACTGGGAACAAATAGGGATCAGATGTAGATTCCAAGAGCATACCACCTATGTACTTAGTTTGAGATCACCTATAGGTCTCATCCGGACACAAGCACAAAATCCAACAAAGAGGAATATACTCAAATTCTTACATTATACATTCAAAATAACAAATATAATAATGCATAACAGAGAGATGATTTACAAGGAAAAAAATATCATCTCCAAAACAATAACTATGCATTTGACTGTTTCCCTCCCAGCCAGGACTACGGCCAGGGCCAGGACAAAACCAAGTAATCTCATTCCAAGACAAAGACAGAAAGCATGTTGGAAAACAGATATAAGGGGATAGAAGACGCAGTAAGTAGCTCCCTGCCCACTATGGGAGGTCAGGAACCCCAAACAGGTACAAATACTTACTTAGAGTTTTGACCCTAATAGAAAGGGTTGCATATTCCTCAAGGATACTTTGTAATGTATGAC
This sequence comes from Berghia stephanieae, assembly GCF_034508935.2. Taxonomy (NCBI): domain Eukaryota; kingdom Metazoa; phylum Mollusca; class Gastropoda; order Nudibranchia; family Aeolidiidae; genus Berghia; species Berghia stephanieae. The sequence goes on from NC_088362.1 coordinate 52,432,804, forward strand.
CCATGACCGTTGATGTGGGCATAATACCAGAGTTCAGCAGTCGCCAATATTCAGATAGATCTGGGCTCTCTTGAAGGAATGCAACCAAGGTCTTTTTCAAGCCTTTGTCCTTCAAATAGCCTGGTAAATTAAAACAAAACATGAAAAATCTGGTATTCATCTATTAAAGTAAACTTAAAAGATTAAAAGCTGATTATCACTTTTAAAGTAAAAAAAATATAAGTAGTGGTGGACTCACTTAGACAACTCAACCCACTTTACCCTGGGGTCAAGTCGGTAAACAATTTTAATTTTTCTTTTTTTAATACAAGATTTTCCTTCAATTTTGAAAGAATTTACTTATATGAAAAATAAATGTCATCTTTCAAAAGTGAAAATAATTTTAATACAGATGTGAACAAAGAAAAGCATTTAATTGCTTTTTCGAGGCACCCCTCTACTTTGGTAAAAGTAAAGGTAATTGAAGATCATTCAAAATTATGGGAAATTATTGGAAAATTAAGATAAATTATGGAATTGTTTAAGTTTAATCTAATCATAATCTCATAAAGAAAATTATTCTTTTTATTCATACTCACAGTCAATTTGTTGCTATACATATTTCAACAATGACGCAAATATATCTAAATATAAACAAAAACAAAGAAAAAAAAAGAACTCTCAAAATTAAAAAAGAAAAAACAAAATGATAGTATGTTAATGTTAACAATGTACTCCCAATCTCTTGTCAGGTAGCTGCAAAGACCACCAATTATTTGTCGATTATAACGATAATAAAAAAACTTAAAAACAATACAAATATAAACTAAGGAAGCTATCCACCTCAATCCAGTTTAGGTTAACCCCAAAGTAAAGCCCAAGCAAAATTTCATTTTCAGACAATGCAGACTCACCTGACATTTGTTAACGAAAATGGGAAATTCATAAAAATGAAACGATAGGGCCCTCTCTAGTACTAGTACACATCTAACATCAAAATAATATGTATCTATTGGTAACAACCTAAACACCCTTCCTATATATTAGTCTCATTGCCATGACTCAAACTCATAAAAAACGGGTGTTGCGACTCCGAACTCCGACACGACTGGGAAATCAACTTACCAAGTACGAGCCTGGCTATATCAGAAGGAAGGAGGTGCATATTTTGGTAATCACTCATCCCATGGTAAGAATTATAACTTGCAGTTCTTCATGTATCCAATAGACGTCAACAACATTTCATTGGTGGATCATTTTCACCATTTCGTTCTTGATCACTTTGATCTGGGTGGATTGATTCTTGACCTCTCGGTAACAATTTCGTCTGCTAACAAGTTTCGGATACGGATGAAGAATGAATAAAATACAAGAAAATCTGCTTAGCCTGAAGAAAAATGTTACTGTTTCTTATTCCATATGTTTAACTGTATAAAACCGTGTAATAAATTTAAGAGTTCTGGTAAATTAATAGTGGATAACTTCAACGATTATTATGATTTGTTTTTCTTTCACTTTCAGAGTTCATGAGTTCAATGTTCTGGCGGGTATTGGCAATTTTATTTTCTACAAGTCGTAAAATGCTTACTTCGGGATCTTCTAAAGTCGTAATTTTTTTTCACAAAATATCGATATATTTTACGATATATTGATAGTTAGATAATCGCAGGACAGTTTTGTTATAAAATGCCAAGTTCAAACAAAAGTCGCATTCTTCAGTCAGTGGCGACAAGAATCATATCTATTCTAGACAATGTTCTTTTAAAAACATTTTTCTTGAAGTAATAGTTGAAGCAATTATAGGAAACAGTGAATGAAACGCCACATCCATACTTTTAATAAAAAATTATGATTTGATTTTTTCTTCCCACTGTCCATTTTTTTAAAAAAAAGTCTGTAAATAAATTTTAGCATAATAAATATAAACAACCTGCAGCAATGGGAACGAAGGGAAGTAACTAATAATATTTTTAGAGACAAATGTATTTCATGCTTGATTCCCTTCTCAAGCTTATTCTCGATGTTTTTTTATTTTTTTATTTATTATTTTTTTTTTTTTTTTTTTTTTTTTTTTTTTGGTTTGGGTTGTTGTTGTTGTTGTTGTTTATTTTACTATTATTATTTTTTTAACTCAATAAAATGAACTAAAGAAATTTAAACCAAGATATACAACTTCCCTTGTTAGATGTTCCCGACATGTAGTTATTTGCAATATTATATAATATCATTTTGTATACGTCGGATTTTCCCCTTATGCTAGCTGATAGGTCACATGTTTTCTTGTACAATGGTGGGTAGACATCTGTTTGACACCATTATCCATCAATGATATCCTCGTGAGGAAGATAAATTTATTCACCTTCCATTGAAAGTTTCAATGATTCTAAGGATCAGTATATTCCGATTAATATTACGCCGTAATATTATTGACTTGAAATTTAAAAAATAAATAATTCCGTCCTTTCGCAACCGCACGATTACCTAGATTCCGTCGCCTAGGTATTAAGGCATTCCATGAAGGAATATAGATAATCAATCAAACAGTATGTCTGATTTCAAAAGAAATCACCCATGTTGTCCAAGTGCGCAAATTGGATGTTAATAATCTTGCCCAATGAAAAAAAAAAAAAAATAAGTGCCTGAAGCCGGGCTAGGACCTGGACTTTCCGGATCACAGTGCAATGCCTTAACCCCTCGGGCACTTCGCCAAGAGTCGGTTTAATGCATGTTATCTTCATATGGACCTGGCATACATGGTCATTGATGACAATGATATCAACAGGGAAAGACCATTGGACTCAGAGAGGAATATTAAACGGCCTACTTACTGAGAGAGCAACCGGCCAGCGAGGATGAAGCCGCACACGAACCTCCTCCGCCTTAACTACTGCTACTACTGCTACTACTACTACCACTGCTACTACTACTACTACTACTACTACTACTACTACTACTACTACTACTACTACTACTACTACTACTACTACTACTAACTACTGCTACTACTACTACTACTACTACTACTACTACTACTACTACTACTACTACTACTACTACTACTACTTTTATCATCACCATCATCATCATCATCATCATCATCATCACCATCATCGTCATCATTATCATCGTCATTATCATCATTTAATCACACGCCGATGGTTTAACCTTTTTTGTTTGTTTGTTCTAGTTCTAGAATGCTTTAATCAAAGTAAAGTGTTTAATTCTAGATAAGAATGAGGCGGATGAATGGATTTAACCAAATAATTGCACAATTATCAAGTGAACCGGATTCGATTCCCTATCCCGATCTCTCGACCTTCCCCCATCCCCCTCCTCTCTTAAGCAAGAAAAGCTATCCCCATTACTCATTTTGCAGCGCTGCACTATTGTTTAAGACTGTGCGACATCAATCTATTTTTAATAATAGATTATAAGGATTATAACTTTTTCCACGGGATGATTTCTGATTGAAATTATTCAATGAATCCCAAGTCGCGACTGCGTGCACTTATTTGCAGGTCTGATAACCCATTTCTTTATAGGCTCATTGTTGTAATGGAAATCTTGTTCATCACAACAATGTTACACTAGGCCAAAGGGATGTTCGGATATCAGACCTGCATATTATGTACACGTCGCCAAGTCGCGTTGCTATTCTGCTATTGAAGGTTTAAACGACAAGGTTTGCAGCATACACATTTAAATGAGGAGATAAACCATAAACTACAGAAATGATGTTTAGGCTTTTAAGGGGTTATTATCATCACTAGAAAATGGCAATGAGCTGAAATTTGAAAAAAAAAAAATTGTTGACAGATATCAATGAAACAAAAAAAACATGAACAATAAGCCGGAACCTCCACATCTGGGAAGCAGTTGTAGTGCATGCAGGAACCCCACCATGTGCAGATGTGAAGAGGACGATGCAAGGAGGCCAACAGGGGTCGCGCGAAGCAACTAACCAGTCGACAAAGTCATTTCAGGATGGCACGCCCCATTTACTCCACCTCGATTGTTCTCTTTCAAAACGCCCGAAATTGGGGTGTTGAATAGTTAACCTTTTTGGTCTGATATTAGCTGTGCAAGTGTTTGTCGTTGAACACCAAAACAATCTGCAAGGGTTTGTAATTTGTTGTGACTGACCCGTGGTGCTCACAGCTGGGTTTATATTGGAACTGGTCTATTACGAATTCTCTGAAGGGGTTTTCAAGATGTCAAATCGTACGGAGACCTTTGGTAACCGTCCAAAATTCCCCTATTCGTTGAGATTTTGAAGTAGAAATACAGGTTTTACTGTTGACGAGTTTTCAATGATTGGCTATGCGTGGGCGGGGATGATACGGGATTAGAAAGTTTGCAAGGGGCGTGGATTTATTAGAAACCAACTACTATAGTGTGGTTTACGCCCTAGGCGATGTTACTAACTGCTGACCTCATTGACGGGTGTGAATGGACAATAGAATGGGGCAATCGGCAATTCCAAGAAGGAGGGAAACCCAGCGGTTGCCAGTAAACCGTTACAATTGCGCATTGGAGAAATAAATGCGTTAAAGACTGTGCCTGTGATTTTGTGTTTTATTGAAGAAAATAGACTGAGATCCATCTCTGCCGAGATATTGAAGCATCATTATTCTCTTGCCTTTATTATTGAAATCATGGGAGACTATTCTAAACGATTCTTGAAAAGATAACAATTTAATGTTTTGTTAAAACATGAAGTCATATTATTGTTAAAACAATTTTGTCCAGATCTTTCGAAACCATAAAGCCCGTGGAGCCGAAGTTTATCTCGGTCTGTGATGTGAAACAGACAGTAACAATTGCATGTTACCCTTGTGGTAGGAAGGTGGACTATCGCATCGTATTTTTCCCTATCTCTAGCTTAAAACGAACAACAACAAAGACAACAACACAATATTTAAAAAACAAAACAAAAAACGAATGCAAATTTAACTAAACAAAACAGAAAAAAATTAAACAAAACAAACAACGTGAAAACACACAAACAAACGAAAACATCAAAACAAAACAAAAATATTTAGGAGCCTTTTCGATGGACTTCTTCTTCTTCTTTTTCTCCTTCTCCGTCTTCTGTTTATTATCTCCTCCTTCCCCTCCTCCTCCACAACCACCACCACCACCTCCTCTCCTCCTTCCTACTCATTCTAGGCCTCCTCCTCACCATCATCATCATCATCCCTTTTCTCCTCCTTCTCCTCCTCCTCCTCCTCCTCCTCCTCCTTCTTCTTCTTCTTCTTCTTCTTCTTCTTCTTCTTCTTCTTCTTCTTCTTCTTCTTCTTCTTCTTCTTCTTCTTCTTCGTCTACCTGGCTGTAAACAATTCGATACTTGATACTAGATACTTGAAATTCCATTCAGCAACCCTAGAATGTGTTTTCACCAGATTTAGGACGTTTTAACTTTCTATAAAATATCATCTTTTAGGCACAGTGGCACCAAAATGCAGTGGGTATGAGAAGGGAATTACATCTTTGTTGTAATGCATAGCCGTTGGAGTTTATCCCGGATTTTATAATACAAAACAGACCGTAAACAATTAGATATTTGCCAATCTTTGGTTAAAAAGCTGATCTATCAACTTGTACTTTTTTTTTTTGGCCAAATTAAAATACACCCAACTATCCAGTCGGTATTAATTGGCATGGAGAGAAAGACAAAAGGAGTAAATGGGACTCATATATAAGGGAACAACACAAAACTAACGACGTTTCAACCTTTGGCCTTTTTCGTGTTAACTTGAAAAAGACCAAACGCCAAAACGTCGTTTGTTTTGTGTTGTTCCCTTATATTATTTGAGTCACATTTTCTCCCTGTATTTTACTCTCCATTTTATTGGCTGATTTAGGCATCTCTAGTTTTTGGTATTAATTGCCATGTTAGGGAACTGAAAATACTGAAAATATAATTTTTCTTTCTTAGTCACAGACCCGAGCCAGCATCAGTTACCTGTCAGTCCGATGCTTTATCAAATGAAACCCGAGGCCAATTCCTCCACTTCATTCGCTCTTGAAAATCAACGCATTATGTTCCGAAATATCAGCAGCACCAGTCGAGGCTTCCAATCTCAAAAACAGCAGAGGACTCATATCACTCTATGTCAGTTTCAAATTAGTCTGTCATGGCAGCCACACGATTTCTCGCTTGATCGCCGTCCGACCCGCGTTCAAACGAAGGCCATAACAGCTTATTATCGACATTTCAATTACTGCCTCCAATCTGTTTGAAAGGTATTGACTCATTGACCTGAGCTCCAACTTTCAATGGCGAAGGCGTTATTAACTTTTCAAATGCAGCGTACATCAGTACTTGGTTCAAGTCCCACCCGCCGTGTTGTGTGGATCTGAGCAAGTCCACCTCTCCTTAGTTAGTTCACGAGGGCGTTGTTTTAACGGCGACCCCAGCCGGTCACTCAAAGTCGATTCCATCATTACGGCTATGCGGCTATGTGGTCTAGTGGTCTTTCGGTCCTGTGTTCTTTACTCATATTCTCTAACCGTACTCAGATCTAAAATGAGTACCTGGCCGTTGACAGCGTTTTCTCTGTCCGAAAAAATTGTAATATCGCCTAACAGTCCCGTCCTTAATGTTAAGTGTTGCTGTTGGCCAGGGACCCCCTGTAAATCGCTTTGAGCACGTTAAGTGGATATCGCGTTATATAAAAGCTCAATTATTATGATTTATTATTATTACGGTTTACCACAAATATACAATATTCTTTTTAAATGGCACTGGTTACTAATTTCTAAGAGAGATTATTTTCTCGAATCGTTGATTTTCTTGCCGGAGGTATGCGATTCCTACTTATGAGAAAATGATTTGTTGGTAGCCTTTGTTGACTCCACCTCATATAGACCTTACCCCCCCCCCTCCCCCTTAAAAAATATAATAAAATAATGATATAACTGTCAGCGAAAATTATACATGTAAAACGATTAATTAAATCTAGATTAAAGAATTATGTAAACAGAGTCGAAATGATTTGTTCATGCAAAAAGACGTTTAGAAGAAACCAAACATTTAATCAACAAGACAAATACGTAATTTTTCCCCCACTTATTCACAAAAGTAGGTAGACACATATTTATTACAAGACAAGCTTATTATAAATCTAGGTTAATCTAAAGCACTGTGAAAAAAAAATATAGAAGAATGTGATTTTCATTTATTTATTTCAAAACTTATAGGTATTTCTAAAAACATTACAAATGTGAATGGCTATTGCCGTACATGTTTAGCAACAATAGGTCCAAATAATGCTGGTTGATATTTTATGTGCTTTTACATTCCAATGCAAAAAATATGAAGGGTCATGGGAGAATTGAATCTTATTGGATAAAAAAGACTTTACCTTACTTTAAACACGACAACAGCACTTTTTTAAAGTCAATTTTAAGAAAATTGCATTGGTTCTGTAAAAGTCGTGCTATGATAAAATAATAATAATAATAATAATAATAATAATAATAATAATATAATAATAATAATAATAATAATAATGATATAATAATAATAATGATGATGATAATAATAATAATAATAATAATAATGATGATGAAATAATAATAATAATAATAATAATAATAATAATAATAATAATAATAATAATAATAATAATAATAATAATAATAATAATAATAATAATAATAATAATAATAATAATAATAATAATAATAATAATAATGATCTACTACTACTACTACTACTACTACTACTACTACTACTACTACTACTACTACTACTACTACTACTACTACTACTATAATAATAATAATAATAATAATAATAATAATAATGATGATGATGATGATAATAATAATAATGATATGATATGATGATGATAATAATAATAATAATAAATAATAATAATAATAATAATAATAATAATAATAATAATAATAATAATAATAATAATAATAATAATAATAATAATATAATAATAATATGATAAAATGATGATGATGATGATAATGATGATGGTGATGATGTGATATGATGATGATGATGATGATGATGATGATGATAATGATGATGATGATGATGATGATGATGATGATGATGATGATAATAATAATATTGATAATATAATAATAATAATAATAATAATAATAATAATAATATAATAATAATAATAATAATAATAATAATAATAAATAATAATAATAATATATAATATAATAATAATATATAATAATAATAATAATAATAAAATAATAATAATAATAAAATAATAATAAACCCTAATAGAGCGCACGATATACTCAATCATGAGGCTCTTGGCGCTTTACTTCAACACAAAATAATATCAAAGAAAATACATGACATCAGAAAAAAAAATGTTTCAAGGATTTCTTGAACACAGACAATGATTTAAACTCCCAGATGCTCTGTGGAATGGTGTTCCATACAGACGGACCAAAATGAGAAAAGGACATTGTTCCCACCTTTGTACGAATGAGTGGGGTATCCAAACGGGTGGTGTCATATACCGGAATAAGCGCTATAAATAAACGTGTAAAAACCTCAATGGACACATTAAACAAACAATGAGGAGAGTCGTTTACAATTGAGGCTATAACTGCGATTATCTAAGACTGCACGGGTCAAGAAATACATTTTCAGGCATACAGACGACGCCATTGCAAGCTATCTCCACAGCAACGGCGCCATCATAACATTTCAAAAGTATTTAATATTTCCCCTTGTAACTAGCACAGGTAGCTACACAGTTAACACATAAAATGACACATGGAGCCTTTTAGGGCGAAAGTAGAATATTTTTGTGTGTGCCAACATGTTTTTCTTCAACATTGTGTGACAAGCCATTTAGGGCTAATAATAATGATATGCGATATGCGACATGTTTTACACGCTTGCCATAATATTCTGGCATCTCATCTATATGTCAGCACCTGCACGGCAAAAACCATTACGTGTAGAACTCAGAGCTCATTATTACACTAATCTTATGGGCTATTTGGAAACGATAGTGTATTATAAATTAGCAATTATCGTTTTTTTTTTTCCTTAGCATAAAGGAGGGAGGCGGATTTCACGCTTGTTTCATGCTTATTTCACGGAGATCTTGACATGAGATCGCACGCATTCAAATCGGGCAATCTGTCAGGACCAGGGAGACCACAGAACTGTGAGAGAGACCAACAGTCGCAACCATATAAAACCGGACGATTATTTTCGGTCCGCTGAACCGATCACCCCGAATAGAGGCGTTCGCTTGAAAGCGGTCCATCCATAGAAACGTATGGTACCCGGCTTTTGATTCCTGAGTCGAAGGTGGCAAACATCTTTCAAATTAGTTCAATGGTGTGGATGAGTATGGGATAATTAACTATGTGCCATTAATGAACCGAAAGTGGCATGTTATAAGCTACTGATAGATAAGACTGGCAAGAAAATCTTTTTCTTAATAATATGATGAAATGATTATTCATTTGCATTCAAAACCAAGTGAATATCACTAAAGAGTCGACATGTTCAGTACAGTATTCCAGTTATACCACCATTAAAAATAACGCGTGACAACTCTATCACTATCATTTACTCCAAGGGGTTTAATTTTATACCCCCTTAAAATGAGATTTTACTTATTTTACAAATGTAAAATGAAAGCTTTGTACAGTGCAATATCTACTAAATATTTGCTCAAAGCGCTTCATAAGAGATCCCAAAACCAACAATAACATATGTATGGCGAGACCTGACGTAATTAAACGCTTCCACATTTCTTTTTTCTCCGGTATTTCTTTTTAACGAAACCCGCCGAAACCCGACAAAGTTATGGGAAGTAGGCAGCAGTGGGGAGTGGTGAATGAACCTGGT
>NC_088362.1:52447638-52495138 GCF_034508935.2 Berghia stephanieae
GTTATATTTTGGAAATAATAATACGCCCGTGCTACAAACATTTTTGATTCGTGTGTGAATTAAGGTGAGGGAAAAATTCTTCTTCTTCCTTTCATCAAATTGAAGACTAATAATATGGTAAATTAGCATGTTATGCGAAGTTAAGGCGCTTATAAAATTGTCCATTCTCACTTTTGTAAACAAAAGCTGTCAATTATACTTCATCAATGTCTCCAATTTATGATGCTAAATTAATTGTTAGATTGATATCATTCATTTCAAAGCCTAATTTATCAATTTATCTTATCAATGTAAATTGAAACATGCATTTAAAAAAGGCAGCCCTACATATAAATAGCTTTCTGGCTTGCAATCAACGCTATGCATTTAAATATTGACAGTTTCGAAGACCCAACTTCTCTCTTATTATTCACATAAGAAAAATACAGGGGAAAAAATAGACTTTAACCCCCCTCCCCTCCCCCAACCAATTAATATGGCCAAACCAGACACAATCAAATCTCATGTATCTTAAATCTATAACTTAAATTCAATGTTCAAAGTCTGGTCCAATCGACATATAACCAATCTGACACAATTTGTCACATGGTATTATAATGCTTAAAAAAAAAAAAAAACTAAGACAAGTTAATTTACACTTATTCAAATTCTTTTTTTGTAAAACAGTGAACACCTCAAATCCTGACAAGAGGAACTTGAACCACTAGATTACAAAGAATTTATTGGACAAAATGAGCACCAGCCATCGACCTCATTCCGTGAGTACATCATCTACCCTATCATCCGATGCCACGGACAATGAATGCTTTGACAATGAGAATATTGACGTCACGGGAGACGGCAATACCAGAAGTCATTACCATTTGACACCCGGCAACTCTGTGGACTATTTCACCGATCCTGAAAACACCGACAGGCCATCCACCCACGACTCTTCACACAAATCCCGCAGATTAAGCAGCACTGGTTCAAACAGGAGCGTATCCTCTGAGGAAATTCGCGAGCTGCGAACTAAAATCAACAGCCGAGAGAGGAAACGGATGCATGACCTAAATTCAGCGATGGATTCTTTGCGTGAAATCATGCCTTACGCCAAAGGGCCGTCTGTCAGAAAGCTTAGCAAAATTGCAACGCTAAGCTTGGCTAAAAACTATATCCAAATGCTTAGTAAAACAATCGAGGAGATGCGCCAACTCCTTGATGATATCTATCGATCTGGAGGTTCACATCCAGCATTTACACACAGCCGTATCCATACGACACCTTACATTACCAACCATCACCACAATTTTCCAGTGATCCCGCCCGCAGCTTTGTCAGGGACGACTCCTGGCCAACTCCACCCGGCTCTTCATTCAGTTTCACACAATCCTACACCTTTTTCATCACATCATCCTCATCTCCCGACCCACCCCCATCAAAGTCTTCTGGGAAACAGCAGTCTGAACGCTTTACACAGCCAACAACACACAACGGGACCGCAGATATCTCAAGCAACGCCACCAGCATCTTCCTCTAGCACGGATGAACATAATATCTCAACGTCACAGAGGAATACTCATTCCATTTCCGTATCCACTGCTCCAGTCTGCACCACCCCTCTTTTTCAAAGCACACCATGCACATGTCCAGGGTTAAACCCTTATTCCATCTCCATGTTGTCTTCAAGACCTGATAGTGTTGTTGCTTATAGTCTAGACACAAACTCAAAACGCCCTTCATTTATCTGAAGATGTAAACACCCCACAGCATTGGACGATTTCTTATTATCATTTTGTACAGCAACAGAGAACTGTGTATCAAAGTAACAAAAATTATATTTTTTTATATTATACTCCTATGTTTCTGTAAAAATAACGATATTTCTGATCAAGAAATTCCGGAGTTTGCGTTACATCCATTCACGAGTCGTGATAAATATGGTAATAAATATTGAACAAGAATTCCACTGGAACGGATGTAATTAGAGTTTGTATTGAAAAAGGAAATAAAAAATCATGTGTTTATTCTTAGAGAGAGAGAGAGAGAGAGAGAGAGAGAGAGAGAGAGAGAGGGGGGGGGGAGGTAGAAAAAGAGAGATAGGAAGATAGATAGATAGATAGATAGAGAGAGAGGGAGAGAGAGAGTGAGAGATCGATAGATAGATAGATAGATAGATAGATAGATAGATAGATAGATAGATAGATAGAGAGAGAGAGAGAGAGAGAGAGAGGGAGAGAGAGAGAGAGAGGGGAGAGAGAGAGAGAGGGAGAGAGAGAGAGAGAGAGAGAGAGAGAGAGAGAGAGAGAGAGAGAGAGAGAGAATTTGATGAAACCACACTGTATACAGTGTACTGATAAAACACATAGATTTTTAATGTGGCGGGAAATTTTTACACCCATTATTAATGAATTAAGAGAAACCTCAGCTCATCTAAAAATCTTAAACTCGAGATTGTTGGGATTTTTGACAAATGATCGTGTTTCTTATCCATTGATCACATCTCACGCAAAGGGACGGAGTTCGATCCCGATATTTTTTTTCTGACCCACCTTTCCACCCAGCAATGATTGGGTATATCTGTCAAAAAGTACTTTGCGATTGACTAGCGTCCTATCCAAAGGTTAAAAAGCCATTTCTATTGTTTGTTTCACGTTATAGAAACCGGGATAAACTTCGGCTCCATGGACCCAATGGTTCTGAAGAAATACTTTTTTTTTTTTTTTACTACCATTCAATCGTTTGAAGTGAAACATTTTTGTCATGTCCAATATGAAAAAAGGCGGCTTCTCAATGTTACGGCAATTTACATCTTTCATAATATTGATTCTCGTGCTCTATTTGTGACCTACAGTTTAAAAACGGTAATATATCAGGAGTAAATTCACGCTGAAAATTAAATTTTGAGTTAAAATCACTAATGTAACAAAATTTGGGCTTTTTACAATTCACGGAAAACCATTCATTCTTTTCAGTAAAGCATATAAATTTCAGTCAAAATTAATACTTCAGGTAATCATTTAAAACTTGAGATTTTTTATAGTGCAATATCCACTAAACGTGCTCAAAGCGATGTATATTATAATTATTTTACTGCGCCGTGTTAGTCCGGACATAATACTGTGTTGAAGCGAAGGGTCACTCATTGTGTCTTCAGTATATTTTAACCCTCTCCTTACCACCTACAGCAAAATCGTCATATTTTTTACGACACAATATACATTTGTTCTTATTCAGATTTTTGTTTAATTAATAAGAACATAAAGTTGTTTTGAAGAGAGATTGTTTGAGTTTTTAAAATCCGTTTTTCTGCTGGGTAAGCCTGCCATTTCTAGAAAAATACTGAAAATGATTGGTAAGGAGAGAGTTAAGAGACTAAGTGAGATAAATTATCATGAGATCAATGTGTATGATAGTATATGATTCTCGCACTCCTACGATTGGAATCCCCGTCGATATTCCCAATCGGACCAACCACGTATTGGAATTTATTTTGAAATTACAGATACGAGAGTGCAAGAACCTTTTTTTTTGTCCCCCAAATACATTAACCCGCAACTACAGGAAGATCATCACATTCGTTACGGTACAACCAACATTTTTCTTGTTTAAATTTCTCTTGTTCATCATAATATTTGAAGCAAATGAACAGTATGTTCTAGAGCATGTTTTGCTAAAGAAATTATTTATCGCAAGAACTTACTGCTATTGTGTAAGAGTGATAAAAAATATATTTTTGTGTTAGTTGGATGTGATGTTTTGGGGAAAATCCTGAAATTGACTGGTAAGGAGAGAGTTAAGTATTATTATCTATATCTGATTAAAAGGATATTATCTTTTAGATAGTTTTGTTTTTCTTCATTGTAGGCTTGACAGTTTGATTCTGTGGTTTTATGTTGATATTATCATAATGAAAATGTTGCTGCACCAATCTCGAAGAAATTAGTAACAATAGTGAATTGGAAAGGGGGCTAAATTTTATTAACTTTTAAATTAGTCCTTCAGAGCCATTTGGCCCATGGAGTCGGAGTTTATCCCGCTATATCTATAGCGTGAAACGGACAATAGCAATTGCTTGCCACCCTTTGGATAGGGCGCTAGTTTAGCGCAAAATACTTTCCGTCAGATCTAACACACCCAGCTACCCAACCATTGGGTGGGCAGGAGAGAGAGAGAGAGAGAGAGAGAGAGAGAGAGAGAGAGAGAGAGAGAGAGAGAGAGGGGGGGGTATCAAATTAACAAAAAAGATCTCGACTGCACCCGGGATCGATCTCGGTCCATTTGCTCGTGAAGCGAGAGCTCTACCATCTGAGCAATCGAGACAGCCAATTTGAGCGAAACGCTAAGACGAATGAGAGATGAGAGAATGGCGTTGTTAAGGTGAATAAATAACTCCATCGTGTTTTGTTGACAAAGGGGAACCCCGAAACGTCCATATTATCCGTTTTCGTATATCAAATTGAAGCATCCATCCCATTTGACTATTGTTTTTTATGTTAATACCTATCATTGTCTTTCAAAACTATTTGGTGCGGCAATGTAGTTTCATGGGATGGCGATTGTGTCCCTGGCCCGAATCCAGCTGTGCGGCTATGTGGTCTTGTGGTATTAGCGGTATGACACTCGCCTGCGGCTCGAAAGATCCAGGGTTCGAGTTCCACACTCAGTGGCGCACAGTTGAGTCCTTGGAAAAGGTTTCTTACTCACATTCTCTCTTCTTACTCACATTCTCAAACCAAACTCGTGTAAAATTAGTACCTGTTCGTTAACAGCGTTGTCTCTGTCGGAAAATTTGTAATATCGCCTAACAGGTGTCTCCCGTCCTACATGTTAAGTGTTGCTGTTGACTAGGGGCCCATTGTAAAGCGCGTTGAACACGTTTAGTTGATTTTGCGCTATATAACTGCTCAAGTTTGATAGAATAGAGCAAAGTTGAGATCTTGAAAGAGGCTCTTTATTCACATGTTTTCAACATTCTCAGGTGTAAAACGAGTTCCTGGCAGGTAACACCGTTACTGCCGATAAAAGATTTAATAGTGTCCTATAAACGTCCTGTCTCATTCATGTTAAGTCTCATTTACTTCATTTTTGTCACCAGCGCTGAAATAACTTAAAAGGAACGCAAGGTGCGTGAAACCATTACCCCCCCCCCCCCCCCCGAAAAAAAAAATAAAATAAAGTAAAATCAAATTTTCATCTCACATAGTTCAATTCGTCATTCAGAGGTCCTCACCAACATTCTTACATTAGCCACAAATGTCTATGGCCAGTACTCACACACCTGAGTCGAGATAATGTGCATAAAGGACTCAACGCCTGAGCAAGAGTTGTATGCCAACTGTCACTTATCCGTTAATGACCAAGTCTAACATTACCACTGCGCAAAACTTTGTTACTTTTCTGGATCCTCCTGTCAACCCAACAGTGATTGGGTTGCTGGTTCTTCTAGATCTGGCGAAAATTACTTCACGATAAACTAGCATCCTATTTAAAGGGTAGCAAGCAATTGCTATTGTCCGTTTTGTACTATAGAAATTGGGAAAAACTCCGGCTCCATGGGTCTAATGGCGTTGAAGGACATTAATCTTTGTTACAAGACTGTATGTACATCATACAGCTGAAGAATTGACACATCACAGAACCGGAGTATATTTGGGCTTTTGTAGCTTCTCATCTTTAAATATTTCCCCTGAAAATAAACAAGAAAACTATCTAGTTTGTTTTTAAAAAATCGAAAATATGAATTAAAAAAAAAATCATGGCAAGTTCGGTGTGCTCGACTGAAAAGTGAGTTACAAGTGAATCGTGGGCCTCTCGTCTTGATAATAAATGGGCGAAATATTCCAGATGGCCTGTTTTGGATTAAGAAGCCCGCCCACGATGGTCATAATTATCTGCAGTCAACAGGAGCAAACATTATTCAGACGTGAAAAACATAAGATTTAAAAAAAAAAGAAAGAAAAAGAAAACAAAATTAAAACCCACCAAAAAAAAAAAAAGAGAAAGAAAGAAGGAAAAAAAGCTAATAAGAAGAAAAAAAAATTTAAAAAAGATATCACAAAACAAATTAGAAAACAACCAACAATTGCCGGCACTCTACAGGATGTAGATGTCGTGTTAACAATTTAATCAGCAGGATTTTAGCCACCAATGTCTATGCCAGTACTCACTACGCGGCTATGTGGTCTTGTGGTATGACACTCGCTTTCGGATCGGAAGGTCCTGGGTTCGAAACGTTTAAAACAAATAAAATAAATGGAATATAAACTTATATCGTCTATTTTGTTTATTGTTGCACTGACGAAGGTTTTCACCCGAACCGTCCATTGTCTGTATTGTTCCTACCCGAAGCCTTTTCCATTATAACTTTTTCGTTAGTATTACCTTCTTATACTGTATTTTTTTTTCATCGGATGAATATTTTTTTTCTGCTCTGTCTGGCACTGTTTCATAAAATCTTTTTAAAAAAAATTTTAATGTCTGAAATTATACGAATAGTGTTGACGTGGGGGTTGAGGTTCCTATTCATTAACGGGCAGACCAAAAAAAAAAAAAAAAAAAAGAAAAGAAGAAAATAAATAAATACTGAGTGTCTCAAAAAGTGCACCTCCTCATTCAAACTAAATCACCTGGCGAGAGATGCAGCTGGATTGTTTACTTCTTTAAAACTCTTTAACCCACTCAATCCTAGAGATTTTTGCTTTTTTTTCAAAATTGGATTTAAAAAATGTATTAAAAGTGAGCATTTGTATAGATATTTTTATTTAAGAACCATTAACATGTAAAAAATAAAAACATTAGCTTTGATAATATCTACGCCTATAATTTGTCTCAGAAAAATGTAACAAATAGGCATGGGGTAAAAGTAACCCGGATAAACAACGGATATAGTCGGTGTTAGGATTGAGTGAGTTAATAGCACCCACCCCCCTTCTCTCTCCCTTCTGGAAAACATCATCCCACACAGCTAACACGAACATTCTGTCTATATCTCACTCTGTCTGCACATGAGATCCATCACCTCAATAACCTATACTATACAGTACTCGCTGGATCCTAGCACGCACTCGGAAGAAGCCAAAAAAGCGTGCTGGAATCCGAACGTGCCGAAATCCGATGCTCATGGTAGGTAAAGATTTATTATAATAAAGATAAAATTCGATTACCCAGCTCCAACGTGCTGTATTACAGAACGTGCTGAAATTCGGCATGCTAGAATTCGGCGAGTACTGCATTATGTCAAGATGACGATGAAAATTTAATTGTGTGTTTGTTGGGTTTTAAGGGTTTTACGGCGCTTGCAACACATTTAGGTCATATCAGCGCCAGTAAAAAGAAATTTTATAACAATATTATGATATATACACGATACACTAACATGCCTTTATACGTACGAGATTCAATGTAATTTATTAAAATGATAAGAAAATAATAACGTTATCTTGATCATAATGACTTTTAAATTCAATTGGTACCACCTGGTTCACCATGACATGACATTGGTTCGGGGTAATGTGTCACATATTTTCCTAACTTTGAGAAATTAGGGAGCAGATAAAAAAAACCCTAAAAATTGTGTATGAAACAGTGCCAGTCAAAGCAAGAAATATAAATACAAGAAAAAAAAAAAACCCCATAGTCTTCCTCTTCCTACAAATGTAGATAGGCGAGGTAGGCTTATTTTTAAGGATATTTTTTCTTTATTGTTTAGTCTGGTCCAGAAGGATAAGAGAAGCAAAATCTATTGACGGTTTTAAATCATTTTTAAAGCACTACCTTTTTATGGCTCATTTAGGCACCTCTAGCTTTATTGGCTCATTTAGGCACCTCTAGCTTTATTGGCTCATTTAGGCACCTCTAGCTTTATTGGCTCATTTAGGCACCTCTAGCTTTATTGGCTCATTTAGGCACCTCTAGCTTTATTGGCTCATTTAGGCACCTCTAGCTTTATTGGCTCATTTAGGCGCCTCTAGCTTTATTGGCTCATTTAGGCACCTCTAGCTTTGATTTCACTACCTTTTTACCGTTACATTTTCATGATATTGATACGATGTTACATACACTGCTTAGTAGGCTTATTTTTTGGGATCTTTTTTTTTTCTTGTTTTGTCTGGTACTGTTTCATTCACGTTTTTACATATCTTTATCTTTCCTCACTTTAAATGTTGTATAAGAAGGAAATCATTTAGAAGCTACATGAAAATGAGACATGCCTATTTAGATTTCATTTTTTGTTTATTTTTGCGCTTGTGAACTCTCGTGAAATGACAGTCGCCCTCTGACACGAAGGTCCATGGTTCAAAGTGGGCAGCGCAATGATGAGTCCTTGGAAAAGGCTCTTTAATCACATTGTCTCACCACACTCAAGTTTAAAATGAGTAGGTATCACCTTTATCTATGTCCAAAACAAAATGTGTAATAGCTCCTTACAGGCGCCATGCATTGTCCTACATGTGAAGTGTTGCTGTTGGCTTGGGACTCCTTCTAACTGATATTGTACTTGATTTTTATATTTTTAAAAATTGTTCTTTGACTTTTACAAAATCTATTATTATTATTATTATTATTATTATTATTATTATTATTATTATTATTATAACCCACACAGGACCCATTGTGTGGAATGACCTGCCCAGAAGGATAAGAGAAGCAAAATCTATTGATAGTTTTAAATCATTGTTAAAGCACTACCTTTTTAACCTTACCTTTTCAAGAGATTGATAGGATGTTACATATACGGCTGCCATTGATATCATTGTATACGTTATATATATGTAACTTTTGTATATTTATTTATAACGTGCATTGAGCATCACACAGTGATTAAAATGCGCGATATAAATGCCATGTATTATTATCATTATTATATTCATGATGTGGATAAGCTTATACATATACTGATGTCATTGATATCATTGTATACGTTATATATATATATATATATATGTAACTTTTGTATATTTATTTATAACGTGCATTGAGCATCACACATTAATGAAAATGCGCGATATAAATAAATGCCATGTATTATTATCATTATTATATTATTATTATTATTATTATTATTATTATTATTATTATTATTAATTCAGCGGCAGCAAAAAGATGAAGTGACAGTTTAAAGACAATTGATCTGGACTAATGTTTTTGTTTTGTTTTTAAGTGTTTTACGGCGCTTTGCAACATTTTTAGGTTAAATCTGCACCAAAAAAATGGGATAGTCCAAAAATTCTGAAAATGCAATCAAAGCACCCAAGAAAAATGTAAGACAAAGGGGAATTGCTTAAAATAGGGAACAGATGTAGACTACAAGAGAATACTATAAATGTTCAGTACATAACAGAGAGATCATTTACAAGGAAAAAAAAATATAAACTCCTAAAACTAACATTTTACATTTGACTGTTTCCCCCTCAGCCAAGTAGTCTGGTAATTGTTTGTTTTGATTTTAAGGGTTTTACGGCTCTTGCAACACATTAAGGCCATAAAAAGAAGAATTTGAAAACAGAACTTTTTTCCCGTGCCTTTTAGTCTGATGTATATTTCAATTTGGGCATTGATTAACAATAGATTGCAACTTAACTGTTTTTGTTTTTTTGTTTTTTAATATATATATATTTTTTTTTCCATAGCGCTCTGCGCACCTTTGAGTGGAAGTGTGCCCTTTAAAAACGCTTCATTATTATTATTATTATTATTATTATTATTATTATTATTATTATTATTATTATTATTATTATTATTATTATTATTATATATTATCAGCGCCAGTAAAGAACATGGGATAGTTAAAGGTTCTAGAATTAAATTTAAGCACCCACGAAAAGGTAAGACAAAGGGGATTTGGTTCAAATAGGAAACAAATGTAGATTTCAAGAGCGTACTATCAAAGAATTTAGTTTGAGATACCTAAAAAATAGTCTCATCCAGACACAAGCACATATCCCCACTACGAGGAATACACTCAAATGTTTACAAATCATATATAATAAGTAAACAAAAAATCAATAGCAGGGAGATGATATACAAGACAACAAATATCATCTCTCAAAACTCTAACTATGCACTTGACTGTCACACCCACACAGCTAGGGTATCCGGCCAGGACCAGGACAAAACCAAGTAATCTCATCCCGAGACAAAGCCAGAAAGCATTTTGGAAAATATATATATTAGGAAAGAAGACACAGTAAGTACCTCCCTGTCTACTATGGGAGGACAGGAATCCCACACAGTAAGTCCGGTAAAAGCCAGGACAAAACCAAGTAACCCCATTCCACGACAAAGAGAGAAAGCAACTCAGAAGATACAAATGGGGGGAAAGAGGGCAGATATGAACCAACATGCACTCCAGAGAAAGTAAGACGTAATAGAATAGTACAACCCCCCCCCCCCTCTTTCAAAATAAAACAAAACAAAAACAAAAAAAGAAAAAAAGCCCCAAAAAAGTAATGTATAATTTATCCATGGATCTAGTTTGAGATGCACGCAAATGAAAGGATCCAAAACGAAAGGAATGCACTGGAATAATTACAACAGAAAAAAACAAACACTTCATATACTGATACCATCAACACCAAATTACAGATAAACCAAGAGATAATATAAAATCGTTCCCTATAAATAGAAATATCTATCCAAATCCTAAAAAAAAAAAAAAAGGCTAAGGTGGAGCGAAATGGCCTCTTTCCAGAACATGGACAAGTAGAAAGGAAAAAAGGTAAGGTATATGGGATAAGAGAGATAGCAAAGGTGTGGATTGACGTACTGAGGGGATCTCCATCCACTGGTTAGAAGACAAAAGATAAACACAAGAAAGAAAAAAAAAACAAAAAACAAATAACAACAACAAAATAAACAAAACAAAAAAAAACCAACAAAACAACAAATTACGATCAGCCATCTTGGTTAAAAATATGACCTGACTAGATTTAATTCAAAATCGATTGTCAAACGAATATTAAAAAAAAAAGACATTACAAAAAATAATATATATATATATATATATATACATGCATAAAAGACATTTAAAAACGATAAGTATAGTAACGCTTTATTGAGATTTGAATAGCATAACAAATGTGAAATTTTATTTCCTACGTTTCTGAGTACAAATTTAATTTTGATTTGTTACTTCGATGAGATTCAGGTCAATAAGTTGCTATTGTGCAGTCCGTATACAACGATGCCGCCGGATATGACATAAGAGTTTCGTTAAATCCGTATTAGCGATGAATGCGAAGTGTAATTCAAATATGTATAATTTATTCTTGAAAAAAACAAACAAACCAATATCCCCCCCCCCCCCCCCCCCCAAAAAAAAAAAAAAAAAACCCAATCAAACAAACAAACAAACAAAAACAAACAGAAAAAAACAACAACAACAACAAAAAAAAAAACCCAACAAAAGCAAAACAAAACAAATAAATAAATAAATAAATAAATAACCGCAATAAATAACAGAACAAACTGGCAAGATTTTTCACTTACAAAATTTGTTCAATCCGAGATTTCGTTGGGTCAGGATTCGTTGTATTTGGGTTGCAGCGTAGCTTTTTTATTGTCCATATAAGCAGCTGAACGTATTTTTCATTGCAAACCGAATGTGCCCACACATACGGCTTTGAAACCATAATTTAAACGAGGAAAAATGTTACATTAGTAAGTACATGGGAATACATTATGCTCTCTCTCTCTCTCTCTCTCTCTCTCTCTCTCTCTCTCTCTCTCTCTCTCTCTCTCTCTCTCTCTCTCTATCATTCCGTCTTTTTTCTGTTTATCTCCTTCTATATATATATTTATCTCTCTGCCTGTCATTGTCATCAAATATTCACAACTCATTTGTCCATATATAAGCATCTATACACAGTGCACATTTCACCAGAGTTCACGAAATAATTCTAATTTTTAAAACAATAAAAAAAAAAATTATTGCAAGACCCTAACGGACAGTTTAAACCATTTTAGACATAACATTTTTTACATACAAATCAAGCAAATAGGCATCTTGCCTTGACGAAGAGGTATTGTGTAGTTAGGTGTGATGTGGAAGACTTGCAACAAACATCTAGATATTAAAAGAAATAGACATTAAATTACACGCATTCAAATGCTGTTAAATCTAAATGCAAAATATGATCAACAAAATTTTGGTAAGAACTGATCGACAAGTTCTCCTCAAGAGATACAACAATCTCAACATATTCAGGAAAGGTTCAGAAGTTTCACGGCGCTTATGACATTTTCAAAATAGTCATATTAACGTTTAAGCAAAGTGAAGTAATGCACAAACAACAGATAGGATTTAGAGGTGTGTATCTGCACTTCAAAACAAACGGAAAAGTAAATAGTGTAAAGAGCAAAAATATCCAATCAGCAATTTAGGTATCTAACTACGCCTTAGACATAAACATTTTTAACACACAAATCAAGCAAATCGGCATCTTGCCTAGACGTAGAGGTATTGTGTAGTAAGGTGATGTGGAAGGCTTGCAACATCCAGATATTAAAAGAAATAGACGTTAAATTGTCACGCATTCAAATGCTGTTAAATCTAAAAATGCAAAATGTGATCAACACGATTTTGGTATGAGCAAATAAATGCCCAATACGACAAAATGAAGCAAGCAATGATGGAATATATTGATATGCTATTACTTTTGTTGATATCATTCAATTTAAATACACAGATTAAATGCAGTGCCTTAATATGGGACAAGTGGCAAAAGTAACAATTTAATGCCATTTTATGTGAAAAGGTAATTTTTTAAAACCTGCTTATTCGAGTATTTTTCATTCAGAAAAAAATGCCTTTTTTGCCATCTTTTTTGGTGACTTGGAAGAGGAATATATGTTTGCCTTGTATTCCTCATATAATAATACCCTTCAAAGGTTATCTGATGATTCTAATGTATCTACTAGAGTGCTTGATTGAGAGTCAACTCGTTTTCTATCTGAATGTGACTTGGCAGCTTTTGAAAGTTACCTGCTCATGCAGTGCTGCCAACCCTAGCCCATGTAAATGTGTACAATGGAGAGCCAAAATGAGTCAGATTTTGAAAAAAAAATGCGTACAATTCCGCAAAAACGATAATTAGCACTAAATGGGCAGTTAGACCATACAAGCAATAATAGAATCAATATTTAAGTTAATGAATAAGCTTACACTTTATAGATGATCAACTTCCAAATCCATGTATAAATCTGATGAGCCAAGAACCATATTGTGTTTTTAAGGACACCAAAAAAGTGTATGAATGTTAAATAAATTTTAATAATAGAAATTCAATAATGCGTACAATCCTCAGCAAAATATATACAGTGAATGAAAATGCGTAAAAATAATCATTTTTTACGTAAGGTTGGCACCACTGCTCATGTATTGAAATACTGTGTGACAATTAGCTACAATGTCAAAAATGCAGAAAACTGAAGAGAAACAGTTTAGACCAAAGCTCTCATCAATATTTTGGATAGAAAATTGATCACTAGAAACATTAACATGAACCATTAAAAAAAAAGCTTATTTAAGATCTAAAAATAAAACCATCTAAAAAAGATGAAAGAACTGATTGACAAGTTCTCATCAAGAGATAAAACAATCTAAACAACTTCTGGAGAATCAAAATAATTCCAACATACATATTCAGGAAAGTTTCACGGCGCTTATGACATAATATTCAAATTAGTCACATCAACGTTTAAGCAAAGTGAAATAGTGCACAAACAACCAGACAATTATATTGGATTTAGAGATGTGTATCTGCACTTCAAAATAAAAGGAATAGTAAATAGAGTAAAAAGCTAAAAATATCTCATCAGCAATATAGGTACCTACGTGTCCTGCTTGGAACTACTAATATTTTAACAAAGACACTGGATCCACAACAAGAGGGAGACACTGAAATAAGTTTCAAATACATACTCACTTAGCGAGATGATCATTAAGATAAAAAATCGTGATAAACACACACATAAATAAATAAATAAAATTTTAAAGGAACTATCCCTCAACAGTCGTTTTTCAATTTTATTTACCTATTTAATAAAGGACTACAGCCATGGCATGGGCAAACCAAGTTGTGAAATCCAGGACAAGGAAGCATCAATTGATATTTTAAATTGTATTATATTGAACACAATGAGTGACATTTGGTTTCTATGCAATTTCAGCACCAGTATAAAAGAAAGACGATAGGTCAGTCCGAAATGTTCAAATTAGCATAGACAATGACCCACGTAAATGTTAGAATAAAAAACAAACTGACTAGTTCAAACAGGGGACAGCAGTAGATTTAAAAAACAATCTGTTAACATGTCTTTAAGACTTCCATCGACACACAAGCACAGATCCCTGCAAACGGAATACACTCAAATGCTAACAAATAACACAACATGAATAATAATGATGATAATATGAAATGGAAAGAATATTAAAAAAAAAAGAATATCATATCATATATCATCTTCGACCCCCCCCCCCCCCCCCCCAATACATTTGAATCTTTAGCTAGGACAAAGACTGAAATAGGAGAGGGGGTGTGGGGTGAAAAGATAACAAGAGTTGATCTTCCAATTCGTCATTGTTCATATACGAGTAAATGCAGTTTTCGTTAGATGCTGAGTTATAAAAAAAGACACCCCCCACCCAAAAAAAAAAAACAACAAACAACACAACTTTAAATGATGGAAGAAAAAATGACTCGACAAATTCTTTTTAAAAAATCAAATAATAAAAATAAACAAACAAAATATTTACAAAGTACTGAGACATTTTGTATGCATGAAATATACTCAACAACAGTAATCACTATTATAAAGTTCAAAGTATAATTTTTTCTTTCAAAATTAATGCAAGAATAACTTTTGACAGGATAGACTACATTAAAAAATGTATGAGATTTCAAATAATATGTACTCACGCACACACACACACACACACACCAACATATATATATAATATATATATATATATATATATATATATATATATATATATATATATATATATATATATTATATATATATGTGTGTGTGTGTGTGTGTGTGTGTTGCGTGAGTACATATTATTTGAAATCTCATACATTTTTTAAATATATATATATATATATATATATTATATATTATATATGTGTGTGTGTGTGTGTGTGTGTGTGTGTGTGTGTGTGCGTGAGTACATATTATTTGAAATCTCATACATTTTTTAATGTAGTCTATCCTGTCAAAAGTTATTCTTGCATTAATTTTGAAAGAAAAAATTATACTTTGAACTTTATAATAGTGATTACTGTTGTTGAGTATATTTCATGCATACAAAATGTCTCAGTACTTTGTAAATATTTTGTTTGTTTATTTTTATTATTTGATTTTTTAAAAAGAATTTGTCGAGTCATTTTTTCTTCCATCATTTAAAGTTGTGTTGTTTGTTGTTTTTTTTTTTTGGGTGGGGGGTGTCTTTTTTTATAACTCAGCATCTAACGAAAACTGCATTTACTCGTATATATGAACAATGACGAATTGGAAGATCAACTCTTGTTATCTTTTCACCCCACACCCCCTCTCCTATTTCAGTCTTTGTCCTAGCTAAAGATTCAAATGTATTTGGGGGGGGGGGGGGGGGGGGGGGGGGGGGCGGCGAAGATGATATATGATATGATATTCTTTTTTTTTTAATATTCTTTCCATTTCATATTATCATCATTATTATTCATGTTGTGTTATTTGTTAGCATTTGAGTGTATTCCGTTTGCATATATATATATACATATTCACCCACACCCACTCACACATCTAAATATAATCAACAAAGCAAATATATCAGTTTTCATAAAAAGAAAAGTACACAAGGAACGTTTTAGGGTTCCAACATTTTTGCTTCTGAAAACAAATAGTCTTTTTAAAAAAATAATGAGAAGAATTTTTGGTCCAAGCCGACCGACTTCTCAACACAAGGAAAAAGAAAAAAAATGTTTGATTACTGAACGGTATGAATGCATGAATATCGCTGTCTCGATGGACGCTTTCCGTGAACAATGTGTGTGTTACTTCGAGTGTGTCAGTATGTTCAAAGTATCCAGTTAGTGATTTGTTTACATAAGTCTCTGTCCAATGCAAGTGTTCTTAGATTTTGAAGGTCAACATGTGTGTTAAGATGCTGAGGTAATTGGATGTTTCCTTGAGTTGTTGAAATCAGTTCTTCAGTTGTTGTTCCGGTATATGGAGGGCTATTTTCTCCTCAGCTGTTTGTTTGTTTGTTTGTTTGTTGCTTTAGGTCTCTTCCAACACAATTGAGGTTATATGAGAGACCGCTGAAACAAAAAAACAAGCAATCTAACAAAAATAGTACAAATGTCAATCAAAATCATAACCTAAAGATATCATAAGCTAAATCATAAATAACCAAGAACAAACAGGCAGAGGATTTACAGGAAAAAAAATATCCCCTGTCAAAAATACAATCACAAACCAAAGAAGCAGGATAGGCTAGTAAAGAGAAGAAGAAACGACATCACTATCGGATCGTACACCCATGCGAACATCATAGGTATATGATTCAAGGGTGATGCTCCCATCCAACCACCCGCTCCTCAGCTGTCAGCTCTTCTAGAGTCATATAACATTCATAAATATCTATCATTATACATATTAATTTTGTGTAATATAGAAGGGTATGATTTAACCAGAGACAGTTTTTAAAGCATAAAATTAATTTGAGAGAACTGGGTTAAACTATTCTTTTTTACTTCGTTTGGCTCAAATCTATGGACCATAAAATACATTTTTTAAAAAGAAACACCAAAAATAATGGTAATCTTGTTATAAGACAAGAGATAAAAATTGAATGCATATAATGGCAGTTAAAACAGTACCATTTATCACTCTCTTTCACAAGAAAAAAAATTAACGCCACTTAAATGAAAGCAAACTGAAACAATAATTAATGCTGTCAAAATAAACACAACAAACGTAAGGCAACAACTATAGTGTTTAATTTTTGTTACATATTTACATAATGTAGCTCAGCTACATCGAAACATAATAAAATAAAAACAAAAGAAAACAAAAAATCACAAAAAAACACTCCCAAAACAAACAACAAACATACAAACGCACACACAAATAAAAATGCACGAAGTGTTTTACAGGGATCCTAACCCAACACCAACACACGAAGGACAAGACAAGCAGCCGATACGGCGCTACAAATATATATTTTTTTGACAAGAAACAATGTTTTTACCAGCCATGTAATCATCTCACACATAAGTATAGTGAGAAAATGTGAGTAAAGAGCTTTACCAGGGACTCAACGTACAGGTCATCCGATCTCAAAGATGCGCGTTGAAATTGCACAATCTGGATACACTACCTGTCTGATAAACGAATATTTACCCAAATTTTCACAGCCCTTATAAAGAAATTTGATTGATTTCTGTCCCTACATATATAATAAGATTTAGTTTCTCAGTTACCAGTTCCAACATGTGAAAAATATTTCAATTTTATGTCCACACTCAACGATGATTACTGATGGTTTATCAAACACTTAAGTTAATGCAGCCAGTCTTGGTGACGTCATTATGCCCAAGTTAAAAAGATCAACAGAAAATAAATGTCATGTCAGGAAGAGAAATAAAAATAAAAAGAAATACAGTTTCATTGATTGAATGTTGATATCTATTATTATGGTTGATGCAGAATAAAAACTTCATTCCTAATTGACTAATTGTTTTCACTGGCTTAGTTAAGTACATTGCCAAACTTGATCATGAAATTCACGTTGCATAATAAACACACAATCAACACACCCATCCACACACACACACACACACACACACACACACACACACACACACACATATGATCGTTTATTAATTTCATGTGTATCTGAGGCAACTTAACAATAACAGGAAACCCGTTGATAACAAGGCAAGCAAAGGGTTTGGCATGATTTGAGCATCTCCATTCCCATCTCCAACTCCTCTCTCCCTGGACCCACCAGCCATGGCCTTCATCAACCTTACCGCAGGGTCATAGGTTACAGCTGCGTCTTGATCCGCAAAGATACTCTTGACTCTTTCGGAATTACATTGATCAGGAGAAGAGATGAAAAGACGATCATAATTGTAGATCCAACAGAAGTATCTATCTGAGAATTCAGAATAAGTCAACAAGCCATTGACACCATCCTCAAATGTCAATTTTCCATAGCAGATGTGGTCAGTTTCGATCTCAAATCCCAAATTAGAGTGATCTGAACAAGTTTCATTGTCATAGTGAATGTTGAGGACGCTGCATTCACCGTCGCACTCCTCAACTACTAGCAAGCAAGCATCTGATTCTATAGGGAACTGAAGAGCCATCCCAAATCCACAAGAACTTTTCTTCAGTTTATTTTCATCAATCATGGTTATCATTTTTTCATCTGACGCTGGAATGACGAAG
The DNA here is from genome assembly GCF_034508935.2 of Berghia stephanieae. Classification (NCBI taxonomy): domain Eukaryota; kingdom Metazoa; phylum Mollusca; class Gastropoda; order Nudibranchia; family Aeolidiidae; genus Berghia; species Berghia stephanieae. The sequence goes on from NC_088362.1 coordinate 52,466,062, forward strand.
CCAATTTTATCATCTGTTTCTTTGCAAGTAAAAGGTTCTCCAGTGTCTTCATGTCGCCAGGCAGGCTGAAGCTTAAAATTCAAAACACCAGGAACTGGGCTTTCAACATGTGCACACGCATAATAAGGCATGCATGTTTTCCTCTCATCTGCTTGGACAACCGGGTAGACTTTCCCAAGAAGATCTCGATCAGCTTCGCCACGGCATGAAAACCTACCATATCTGCTAACTCGAATGCTTTGGTCTGTGACGTTAACAGCCATATCCTGTCTGCCATCAATGGTTTTCCAGGTGCCTTGAGCGTCAACCATGAATCTACAGGGACTCATTGAAGGCTTGGCATTGCATCTCTGGCAGTTAGCAGGACATTGATCTGTCTCGAAACATTTAGCTTCATTTTCTTTACACTCGTCCAAGTGTTTGGAATCAGAGCAGCTGGGATCGTAAGAAGAGACATAGCTGGCTAAATGCCCAAATAGACTGGTTTTCTTTGGGAATGGCTCATCGTGAAAGGCATTCTCCACACACCTTCCGTCCAGAGTCATAAAAACGGACAAGAGATCAGAAGACTCATTCATTCGTGTGTAATGAATGCACCACAGATCATACGGCATATCCCTCATTCGAAGCAGTACAGAGTTCACATTTTCCGTCTCACTCCAATTTCCCACACAGCTTAAATAGGCTAAGTGGCGACCTCTCAATTTCTGGAATCTCCTCAGTATTGGAGGCTCACAGTCACGACCGAAGTCAGCAATCACATTGTGACCGTCACACTGAAACCGCATATTTGGATTATAAGTAAGAACGCTGTCCAAGCAGTGGCCTTTAATTATCTCCCCTTCATGAAAGAGCATTTGGTATCCTCCCTTAATTGGACATGGCTCAGGTTTCAGCATATCCATAGCCATGAGTAAAGCTTCGTCCGTAACATATTTATCTTTCATACAATTTACCTATGAATAAAGAAAGAAAAAAAAAAACGATAAGAAGCGAGATTATATTATAATCTTGACGTTAAGTTTATGATAAAAGACATTTTGCAAACTTGATGACATGTGACTCAATACACCAAAACAGTATTGGATCGGGGTGATTTATATCGTGAAATACGAATTTATAGCCAAAACTATGAGAAATGGATCAAGTTTATCGTTGTATTGGAAAGACAGGAAATTCATTTCAAAGTTAAATTCGTTTTCAACATCTAGTCGGGTAGTCGAACTCGGTGCCTTTCGGGTACGAAGCAAATGCCATACAGCTGAGCTCAGCTGTCCCATATTTCCCTCATTATACAGCTATATTAACATTCAATTTCCAAAATGTGACCCATCATTTTATTGGAGTATTATATCGGAATGAAACGGATAAAAGTACGGCTATGTGATCTTGTGGTATGACGCTTTCGGATCAGAAGGTCCTGGGTTCGAGCATCGCTCGGCACATAGTTGAGTCCTTGGAAAAGGCTCTTTACTCACATTCTCTCACCGTACTCAGGTGTAAAATGAATACCTAGCCGTTAACAGCGTTGTCTCTGTCGGAAGAAAATATGTATTATCGCCTAACAGGCGTCATAACCCGTTCTGTATGTAACGTGTTGCTGTTGGCCAGGGACCCTTTGTAAAGCGCTTTGAGCACGTGTAGTGGATATTGCGCTATATAAAAGCTCAATTTTTAAAAATCGGATACAAGTGAAAATAGAATTTAAACTGATCCGAAATATGAAAGAAAATAATGGGATATTTACACTATATAAACGTATATTCATTCTCCTTCATAAGACATACAAACTGAGGGAGTGGCTTTGAAAACATGTCAAGACACACCCTGATAGGAAATGAGTTAACACTCTCAAGCAATTTATAGGACACCTTAGAATCAACTGAGAACTTTTGAAGTTTCAAAATCACTTATCATTACTGGAGCGTTTATATATCCACTAAATGTGCTCAAAGCGCTCTACAAAGCAACGCATGACATATAGAACAAGGCATGAAACCTGTTAGCCGATACTGCAGTTTTTTGCCGACAGAGACAACGCTTTTAACGGCCAGGTACTCATTTTAAACCTCAGTACGGTGAGAGAATGTGAGTAAAGAGCCTTTTCCAAGGACTCAACTATGCGCCAAGTGAGGCTCGAACCCATGATCTTCCGATCCAAAAGAGAGTGTCTTACCACAAGATCACAGAGCCGCAAAATTACTTAAAAGTATGAATTATGCTATGAGGTAAACAATATATTTAATTCCCCCTTTAAGTCACTATAGAGGTTTAGCATAGCAGATCATACGTATCACGCATTTAACATGTGATCAGTCTCATCATACGTAAAAATAGTGCCGCTATTCGATTTTTGATTGGATGTGATAATGCAGACATTTCCGTGACCCAGATAAAATCGCATAGCGCCAGTATTTTTTCATTATATAGTGAGAATGATCATGCTTATATATACGTGGTACGTGATGCGCGATACTTCTTACTACTAAACTTTTGTATTAAAAGACCCCCCAAAAATATTATTAAAGACTTGGTAGAATTTGAGAGATATGGGCAAAATAAGTAAACAATAACAAAGATCTATTATTATTTTGATGTAAGCAGCGAGACTCTAGCCCTGGATATTACCTCAAAACTTAAAACTGAGAAAAAAATTGGGTAAATATTGTAGAGAGGTTATAACCCAATTAGCAGCCGGAAGTTATTGAACTTTAAAATAAAACAAGAAAAAAAAATGGAAAAAAAAAGACAAGAAAAAAAAAATGGAAAAAAAAATCAAAGACAAAAAAAAATAAAAATAAAATAAAAATAAAAACGAATAAAAACCCTACAACAAAAACGTAACCCCCCCCCCCCCCCCCCCCCCCCCCAGAAAACAAAACAAAAGAAAAAAAAATCAAAAATATAAAAATTAAAATTCCAGCGGATAAATATCACTTCATATTTTAATGAGGAGAAATTTAACGATATTTTAAATGCAAATTACGTTTGTTTTCAAACCCGTCAAGAACGGAATGTGTATACCAAATATTCTAGAGCATTTCTTTTAATAAATATATATATCTATTTCGCTACCCAAATGACAATTTATAATTCTTATACAACAAAACTTTGCAGTAAAGTTGAGCGTTGGAGATTTTAATAAATGCAGATGTCGTTTTGTTGATTATAAAAATCAAAGACTCTAGAAGTTGAAAAACTCCGATTGAATTGTCAACATAACACGGAATTAACACTGTCGAACTGAAAAGAATAATTTTTTGACAAAATAATGAATTTATTAATAATATTAAGATAATGATGACGATGATGATGAAAAAGAAGATGATGAATAAGAAAATGAAGAAGATGATGATGATAACAATATTACTTCTTTTATAACTATCACGGCTACTAGACTACTACTACTACTACTACTACTACTACTACTACTACTACTACTAATGCTGCTACTGCTACTATTACCATAATAATAATAATAATAATAATAATAATAATAATAATAATAATAATAATAATAATAATAATAATAATAATAATAATAATAATAATAATATATAATAATAATAATAATAATAATAATAATAATAATAATAATAATAATAATAATAATAACAATAATAATAACGACGACGAAGACGGCGATGATGATGGTTATGAGTAAATCACCAAATAGAATAAAAAGAAGCAATTCGAAAATATTACAATTCAGGGCAAATCACAGCCTACATATCTGATTTGGCAAAACCCTTCGGTTGTCTGACGAGCCAGTTTTGAGATACCCACAAATAAAGGTGAAAACTCGTTGTCAGTATGATTTTCGTTTCTTTCACTTCACCGTTTTTATTACAAATCCAACTACATTCTAACGAAAGGATTTTACAATTTGAAATGTTATAGATAATTTAATTTAATCCCCCCCCCCCCCCCACCCTCAGCTCTATCGATGCGTAAATAAATTCAAAATCGACATAAAATCTGCCTCTGAGTGATAGAAAAATTCAAATCAGTGCAGAGAACTGAAATGAAAATTTTACCGAACCCCATCATATTGCATCATTCTTTTTGTCATTGTTCGCTCTTTACAATACTAGTTTAGAGTGCATAAATACAAGCTACCTTTGAGTCAGTAAAAAGACTGGGCCTATGTATAAACAAAACGAGTAAAGTGATAAATACCATTCCAACATTCCATATACTTTCCTGTGTGAAATATTGTGTCATCAATAAGATCATGCGACTATCGCATTATTCTTTAAATGTTATATCATAATTTACAATATAAGATATCTAAAAGTCAATATCAATATCTGAAAACGAACATAGAATTATCACGAACAACATCGTAACTAAGAGTACTGAGAGAGTAATCGGACAGTGAGAATGAAGTCGCACACAAATCTCCTCCTGCTAAAATATCACGTCGCAGAATCAAGAAGGGCAAAACAAAAAAAAAAAAAAAATGGCGAAATAAAGTATCTAAAAATATTTGGTTTGTGTTTCAAAAGGGATTTATTCTTTTAATCTTTTGAATATGAATGTGGTGTGTGAGTATTGTTAAGATGATAATGTAATTGTATTTTAAACAATTTGTAATAAATAGCTACGTCTTGTCTTTAAAAGTGATTTTCTCCGTTATTTAAAATATTTTGACTCCCTTCTATTCAAAAGTGAATAAAACCGGCCCTACAATTACAAAACCCAAACTGCATTTTGTACAGCAATGGTTTCTCTATTAACATATGAAATAATAAGGGGTTCGTCTCTTTCCGACATCCGACGGGTTTTGCCAGATCGCTACACATACTATATTAATATTACAAGTACAAAAGCTAATATCAAAGCTTCTGAAGTATGCAAGATAGATTCAAGCAATAGATAATAAAAAAATATTAGTTAATCTAAAAAAAACAAAAAACAAAACAAAAACAAAAAAAAAACAACCCAAAAACCCCCAACAAAACCCTAAAAAACCTTGATAAAATCGTACCTTATCCCTCGTGGATCTCAACTTTGTCTTGGCCTGTCTAATGACGTACTTTGTAAGAGATTTGAACTGAAGACACTGATAATAAATCTTGTTCTTCCTCTCGTCCTTGACCTCTACCAACATACGATTCCCATCGAACTCTTCAAGACAGGTAAATGTTTTCTGTTTGAGTTCAAAAGGAATAAATAATGTCTTGTATATATCTCTTCATCAAATGGGGAAAAATATTCGCCTAAATATAAGGTTGAAGTTGTTGTTATCCAGTTTTCCGTCTATGGGTAAAAGCATCAAACATGTATTACCCCACTCGACTCAGGGAATGAATGAATACTTGACTCTTGGAAGAGGCAAATATCGTAAGAGTGACAGCACAAAAAAAGAACGTTTTACAGCCAGTGTGTACTGTTTGAAAAAGAACTTTGGTATGGCGCAATCAATGAACATGGTGAATCCATGGAAATGCGTTATACAATATTCACATTTATAGATATTTATCTATCCATCTGACAATTGATTGCGCTCATCTTAACTGGACTTATGTATGGATACTTCTGACAAACAGATCATTCAATAATCGGATAAATACCGAAGATTTACTTTGTTTTTGCCATACATTTACAACATGACCTCATAAAGGACGTTTGTAACATTTCAAAATTTAAAAACAAAACAAAAAATACAAAAACAAAACAAAGCTAACGATAAAAAAAAAAAAAAACACCAACCAAAAAAAAAAAAAAAAATTACATTAAAAATAACCCACACAAACTCCCCTCCCCCCTCCCCCCGCCTTCCCAAACAAAATACAAAAACAAATAAACTAGAAAATATTCCCTCAAAAAAGGACAATTTACGAACCGCTTCTCCTTCCCTCCCACTAAAATATCCAACAAGAAACAAGACCAAAAAAAAATAAAAACAAAAAAATAAAAAAAAAAAAAAAAAAAAAAAAAAAAAAAAAAAAAAAAAACACAAGACAAATAAACATAAATCCCCCCAAAACAAATAAAACAAAACAAAAAAATTAATAAAAACAAACACAAAAACAAGATACAAGCATACAAACAAGTAAACAAACAAAGTAGTCGTAAATCAAATATAAACTTTCTTCACCTTCACGTATTTTGGCAGGTTCTGCTCCGTCTCCGTTGTCATCAGCTTGGGATCGCCCATCGCCGCTGGATCGTAATAGATCCGGTTCTCCAGAGACATTGGTTGAATGTATTGGGTGTAACTTTCGAAAATGTCCGTATTTTCGAAGCAGCCATCAGTTTTCACCGTGGTCGTTAGTATCAGTGTCTCAATGAACACAAGGAAGATTGTACGTAGGAGGGACGACATTCTTGTCTTCTGCAGGGAATATAAAAAAAAAATAAGTAAAAAAAATAAACAAATAAAATGAAACAAGATGTGATGCCAATGATAGAAGTGGTGTTGAGTGTTGACTGTTTATTTTACTCAGATTAAAAATCAAGTAGAGATGAGCTCAGTCATATCTGTAATAGATCATGATAGCAAATATCTAAAAATCATTATATTTAACGAAAATAAGGAACATTCTCCTTTTAAAATCAACCTCTTTACACATTACCCCACTCTACTGCTGATGGAAAGGTATGCCGAAAGGAAGGAAGTGGGGGGAGGGTGTAGTAGGATGGGCAGGAGGACAATCTGGTAGGAAGATGGATTCGATGACCGTTATGTCATTAGGTTAGAAAATGGGCGACATTTATAAAAAAAAAGATATGACAGTAGAACCGATAAATTCGCAAGAAGTAAACAAAAGCTGTCAAAAAAGTTCAGGCTAAAACACCTTCAGAGCCATTAGCCTACGGAGCCAGAGTTTATCCCGGTTTCTATAGCGTGAAACGGACAATAGCAATTGCTTGCTATCCGTTATACAAAGCTCATAGTACAGTGTAAAAAATAATCATCGTCATGTCGTATTTTATGTTGATTCATGAAGTGTGAATTATTTGAGTTGGATCTGTTGTCCACAAGGACAAGTGTTTTTTTCTTCTTTTTTTTTTCCTCAAGATTTTAGTTAATTATTAATTTATAATTCAGCCTGGTAAACAATTTATTAATTAAATCTTTATATTTTACATTATTATTGCTATTAATGTTATTATTATGATTATTTAAATCATTATTATTATTATTATTATTATTATTATTATTATTATTATTATTATTATTATTATTATTATTATTATTATTATGATGATGATGATGATGATGATGATGGTGATGATGATGATGATGATGATGATGATGATGATAATGATGATGATGGTGATTATTATTATTATTATCATCATCATCATCATCATCATCATCATCATCATCATCATCATCATCATCATCATCATCATCATCATCATCATCATTATTATTATTATTATTATTATTATTATTATTATTATTATTATTATTATTTGCTTTGCTTCATTATTGGTTTGACTTACTTGATTTGTTCATTGGAAGCATTATAGTCTTGTATGAGTTATATTGACAATTTGTTTAACAACAAAACGTGCACAACACACACCACATGAGTTTATGTACGAACCAATAGATAGATAAGACGCGCGTGTTTCAGAAAGGATTCAAAGAATGTGGATAACTAATCACTCCACTGCAAATAAGTGATTTATGCCGGATGATTGAACCGAATACGTGCTTAGGCGGTTGTGCGCACGTGCCAGTGTGCGTGTGTGTGTTAGTATTTGAGTGGGTTTTTTTCTTTTCTTTTTTTTTTTTTTTTTGGTGAAAATGTGTGACAGATACGTTGAAAGGAGAGAGAGAGAGAGAGAGAGAGAGAGAGAGAGAGAGAGAGAGAGAGAGAGAGAGAGAGAGAGAGAGGTCTAATTTTTTTCAGACAGGGACAACGCTGTTAACGACCAGGTACTCAATTTACACCTGAGTACGGTGAGAGAATGTGAGTAAAGAGCTTTTTTCAACTATGCGCCAAGCGAGGCTCGAACCCAAGACCTTCCGATCCGAAAGCTAGTGTCATACCACTAGACAACATAGCCACATATAAAAAAATAAATCATTTCTGACCTCTGCGTCTGTCCCACATAATACCAATATATATATATATATATATATTTTATATATATATATATATATATATATATATATATATATATATATATATATATATATATATATATATATATATATATATATATATATATATATATATATATATATGACTTACTTGACTTGACTTAGATGCCTTTCGCGTCTCGACCGAAAGATCGGGTCGCCTTGGCTGTTTCCAGTATTTCCTGTGTGAGGTGTCTCCAATATTGCCGGTCCTCTGCTAGGGTTCTCAGATTTTCAAGGTCCCCTGCCGTTATGAGACTAATGCTTTGTCCAAGTGTTGTGAGGTTTTTGTTTAGGATCACAGGGAGTGTTGTGATCGGTCTTCCTCTGAAAAGGTTCCCGTGTTTTTGGAAGTATCCCGACATGGCTTGGTTTGCTGGTATGTTTTTGTCCCTGCGTAGTATGTGACCGAAAAGTTGCCATCGTTGTTGTAAAATGTCAAGGGAGATTGGTCTTTCTTTTGTGATCTTATAGAGATCTCATTTGAGATCTTTTTGGGGTATTTGATGTCCAGTACCCTTCTTAGCTGTGTGCGATGGAAGGCATCCAGATGTTCTTCTTCGGATTTTGTCAACGCCCAAGTGCCGCAGTTATACAGAAGTACCGGTTTTACAAGAGCATGGTACAGTTTCAGTTTGGTTTTTCTCTTTATTTTGTCACCTCTAATCCATACATTGGTGAGTTTACTGAGTGCGGCGTTTGATAGCTGTTTTCTTCTTTGTACATCCTCGGTGTCTCCAATTAGTGAGCCGACTTTCTTTGTTCTTTTCCATTCCTCTTTGTTCCTCGATATTGTTGTAAATTCGGTTTTATTGGCATTGACTTGGAGGTTATATTTCATGAGGGTATTTTGTATGATGTCTATATTTGCTGGTGTTGATCCAATAAAATCGACATCATCTGCATAGGCGATTTCTCTAGGGATTGCATTCTCAATATGAGTCGTTGGTTTTGGAATGACTTTTCGAACTTCTTTCAGAGCGTGTTCTAAGTATATTGTGAACAGAATCGGGCTCAGACTATCTCCTTGGGGGGTCCCGATGTTACTTTCGAACTGCGTCTGTTTTGTGGCCCCGTATATCCTTGGTTGTATCTTTGTGTTGCTGAGGAGAAATCGGATTATTCGGAGCTCGTCTTCGTCTACTATTTCTGTTAATATCTCCAAAAGTTTTCCTCTGTCGATCGTATCAAAGGCTGCGGACATATCGATTCCGGTTATTGTTATGGATATGTTTTCTTTGAGTGCCTTTGCTGCCAACCATTTATGTGTCCATACAACGTCCGATGTGCTTCGGTCTTGGCGAAACCCGCTTTGGCTATGTGATAGGTATTTTTCTATTTTCGGTCTAATTCTGTTGAGGACAATAGTTGACAGTGTTTTTCTTATGGTATTCAGTAATGTTATTGGGCGCAGGTTGTTTACGGGTCCTTTCGTTTTTCCTGGTTTTTGTATTGTAATTAGGACACCGCTGTTTATGTCCCAGTCTTTGTGTGTTGAGAATGTTTTGTTCATTATGTTTGCAATGCTCAGATCCAGGGAGAGTGTACCGCATTTCAGCAATTCAGCGGGAATTTCATCTCTGAAGAGCTCTGATTAAGTTCGGAAACGAACAACGGGTGCACAGACAGATTGCATCGATCAACATTATTTGAAAACATACTTACATCCTCTACTGCCGTACTCTTTAAAAAACAAAACAAAAACAAAAATATAAAAAAAATCCAATAAACAACAAACACCTGGGCTATGTGGTCTAGTGGTATGACATTCACTTTCGGATCGGAAGGTCTTGGGTTCGAGCCTCGCTCGGAGCATAGTTGAGTCCTTGGAAAAGGCTCTTTACTCACATTCTCTCACCGTACTCAGGTGTAAAATGAGTACCTGGCTGTAAACAACGTTGTCTCTGTCGGGGAAAAAATGCACCTAACAGGTGTCATGTCTCGTGTTACATGTTAAGTGTTGCTGTTGGTCAGGGACCCTTTGTAAAACGCTTTGAGCACGTTTAGTGGATATTGCTCTATATAAAAGCTCAAGCTCCAAGTTTTAAACAAGCACGTATTTAAAATTTGGGCCAGAAACCTCGGCCATCAAAGATCGATCGATTAAAATTACCCTCATCTTGCTCAAAAAATCCCCCTGAAACCTGAGACTTCACTTCTTTTTAGCAAGATGAGCATCATTTTAATCGATCAATATTTGAAGGACGGGTTTTCTGGCCCAAATTTTACATAGGTGTTTTATTTTCCTTCAGATTACGACAGTGTAGAACCCCCCCCCCCCCCTTCCCTCCCCAATGGGTCGGAGAGAGGAGGTTTTGGGTTGGAATACATAATAATAATAATAATAATAATAATAATAATATAATAATAATAATAATAATAATAATAATAATAATAATAATAATAATAATAATAATAATAATAATAATAATAATAATAATAAAATAATAATAATAATAATAATAAACATTTATACCATGCATCTACCCCTAAATGAACAGAGGGCTCTCAGAGAGCTCATTATTTAGAATCCTTAATGAGTATATTTCCGGTAAAAAATGTACTAAATCATCACAGTCAAATTCCTTTTTGCGTTGCATATTTTTTTCGTGAGTCACTAAAATTTCACTTACGAAATGTTAATATGCTCCTCCCAGGTAGGGTGAAAAATAAAACCCCAAACAAAACAAACAAATAAACAAACAAACAAACAAAAAAAAAGAAAAAAAAAAAAAAAAAAAGAAGCAAAGCAAGTGGAAGAGAACGCGTGGAGGGGACGTGCATCTATCTAGTCTTATAAAAGTTTTTACCATAATGTTGTATTGTTCATCTGACCTGGTATGATTTCGTAATTAGCAAAGAAGAGGCAAGTGGAAAAGGTTCGTTAACCTCAGATTACGATTACTATTACATGACGATTGCTCCAGAGATCATTGAACGCAGTGCATATTTTTGGGTGAAAATGCATCAAAATTGTAACGGACTTAAAGATTCCGTTTTGAGTGGGACAAATAAAATTCTTATGTTGGACGGGAGTGCATAAACCAGGGTGCGTGGAAATGAGAGAAGAAAAAAAGGTACACGAGGTGGGGAGGGAGGAGGAGGTGTATCTGTCATAAATTTTCAGAAATTAAATAACTCGACGCGAACTGATATGATTCCATCATCGACAAAGATTCTTCTTCTTCTTCTTCTTCTTCTTCTTCTTCTTCTTCTTCTTCTTCTTCTTCTTCTTCTTCTTCTTCTTCTTCTTCTTGTTGTTGTTGTTGTTGTTGTTATTATTATTATTGTTACTATTATTATTATCATTATTATTACTAATATAATTCTTATGATCGTCATCATCATAATTAACACTATTATCATCATCATCACAATCAACAATATCATCATCATCGTCATCATTATAATCATCATCATCAAAACAGACTTCCTTCAATATATTCATATATATATATATATATATATATATATATATATATATATATATATATATATATATATATATATATATATATATATATATATAAAGAAAAAAAATTACATGGCTGGACAGACAGATTACCAGGGCGATTGCCCAATTATCCGCAAATCTGACCCCTATTATGTTGTTGGGTGTTCCTTCCACGATAAAAACAATATAATGCTTATGGCCACCCATTTGCTCTCTTTTCTTGCAGGTAAATGGTGAGTTTACTGACCTCTTGTGTGTAAGGATATTTTATACGGTGAATCCTAAGTAAAACACAGCTGCTACCTTATGACTCAATTCTCATAACACGGTGTTCCAAATAAGTTACTCGGGATGAAAAGAAATTATCTTTTGTTACAAAATACAACTGTTTTATTTTTAACTTATCAAATACAAATTAAATTAAATTTAAAAAATAACATAACTTTTAAATTCAAATACACGGGGTATTAAAAGGTCAGTTGGTCTAAATCACCCGCAACATGATATGATATGATAAAAAAAACGTACATTTCTTTCTCTTGAAGATCAACTTTCTTCATCTAGATCATTCCCACATAATACCGTTTTGAAGGAGTAACAAATAGTAGATAGAAACGTGTCAAATTAGGTCAGTGTTTACTCGTGCGGCAGTTTCGCTCAGTGTGTTGTCCGCACGCAACACAGGAAACACTCGAAATTGGATTCAATAGTCTGATGTTACGTCGCCCAGCAACGGCGGCCATCGTGGTTCTAAACAAAGAAAATCGGTACTTTTTATTCTTCATGCTGACTAGAACTTCTCGTATGTCTTGTGATCAGAATGTGTAAAAGTCAAAACATGATCAGATTTATATTGTATTTTCCCCCCTCTGGATACGCTTTTATACTCGTCGGAGAAATATTTCATACAGGCGTCCGCCATTGTTCCGATAGTTTAGAGCCAGTTACTAAGTTACCATTCGTCATTACGAGGGAAGTGACGTTACGACTGTTGAAGCGTATTGGTGACGGTGCGGCTATGTGGGTATTTCACTCGCCTGTGGGCCGAAAGGTCCAGGGTTCGCGTACCGTATAGTTGAGCCATTGGAAAAGGCATTCTTTCATTGTAATCATGCGTAAAATGAGGAGGTTTACCTGGAGGTAAACAGCGCTGTCTATGTCAGTAAAAAAAATGTACCTGCGTTATGTCTCGTCCTACAAGTTAAAAATTGCTATTGACCTGGCAACCCTTGAAAAGCGCTGTGATTGTGAGCATATTTGGTGGATTGCGCTATGTAGCTATATAAATGCTTATGTTATTTTTAATCTAACATATTTTTTAATAACTAGGCCGTTACTTACGATAAAATCTCTCTCTCTCTCTCTCTCTCTCTCTCTCTCTCTCTCTCTCTCTCTTTTTCTATATATATATATATATATATATATATATATATATATATATATATATATATATATATATATATAGAATATTATATATATATATATATATATATATATATATATATATATATATATATATATATATATATATATATTATATATATAGACTTTTACAAAAAAACAAACTAGACAGTTTGTTTCGACAATGACATATACATATTTGATACTAGTACCAATATGTTTTCTCTTATATGAGATTAAAGCAAGTAAAAACTGTCTAGTTTCTTTTGTAAATGACAATAATATAATGAAACAAACACATCAAATACACACACATAAACACACACACAAACACACACAGACACACACAAATAAATAGAGGAGATAGATACTCAAAGCAAGAAAAATCCCGATCACTCCACCAGAATACGAAGTGCAACTTTCAAATCTACAGGAAAGTGACTTACTACTTAAACTTAAACGTATACATCCTGAAATCTCTCTCTCTCTCTCTCTCTCTCTCTCTCTCTCTCTCTCTCTCTCTCTCTCTCTCTCTCTCTCTCTCTCTCTCTCTCTCTCTCTCTCTTAGTCCTCACCCGAACCATTGCGATAGTTATCATTTCAACCACCTCATCAAACCGTGCGGCACCGTGATCTGTACACTTGATAAATATACAAATGAATGAAACTTATGAGATGAAGAGATGGTAGGAACGAAACAACAGTGAAAAATATTTGGCAAATAACTACGGGGTACGATATATTATGCTAAAAATTTGGCAATTTCATTTGCCAACATTGTTTTTTTCTTCTTCTTTTTTTTTTTTTTTTAAAGCGAATGATCCTAAATCGTTATTAAATTATGTGGCAGTATTATTTGCCTTGTGGTTCGTGTAAACGCGACAGAGGTATTCACATTGGAGCCGTTTGAATATTTATTAATAATATGTAATAAACAGGTGTTGGTAGAATGAATTGTTAATGAATTGACTCGACTTCAACGTAACATCGTCATCATCATCATCCCCACCACCATCAATACTTTTCCCTTGGTGAAAGCTGGGGGGGAGAGAGAGAGAGAGAGAGAGAGAGAGAGAGAGAGAGAGAGAGAGAGAGAGAGAGAGGGAGAGAGAGAGGGGGAGAGAGAGAAAGAGAGAGAGAGAGAGAGGGAGAGAGAGAGAGAGAGGGAGGGAGAGAGAAATAGAAACAGAAAGAGATGGTGGGGGGGGGGGGGGGGTCAGGTAAGGAGGATGTGGCGGGGTTGGTGGAGATAGATACGTAGTTAAGTAGATAAATAGATAGACAGACAGACAGATAGATAGATAGATAGATATATAGATAGATAGATAGATAGATAGATAGATAGATAGATAGATAGATAGATAGATAGATAGATAGATAGATAGATAGATAGATAGATAGATAGATAGATAGATAGATAGAAGGATCAATGGAGTAATAGATATATTGTCCGTTGAATTTACCCTGTGGTGTCTGAAAAACATTTACGTTATGTGTATATTAAGTGTATACATGGGCATTCACGCAGATGCTGACATCACCTGTCATTATATTCTGATTCACCTATTTTCTATAATATAAATCTTGCTATCAATTATTGACCAGAAGGTCAGCATATACATATTATATTGTATGTGGATTGAGTTATTTAAATGGCATAAAAAGACAATAAAAGAAAATAGAGAAAGAAGAAAAGTAGTGGCGAAGAAACCAAAGTCATTTTATAAGGATTTGTTTGTATCGACTGGTCTTAAAAAAAAACAAACAAAACAAACGAACAGAAAAGTACAAAAACAATACAACCCCGAAATAAATGCAAACCGACCCCCCCCCCCCCCCCCCCCCCCCCACACCCACACACCCACAAACACATACACACAAAGACACACTATAAGCAAAATCTAAGGAAGCAAACAAAACATCAACAAATCCCATCGGTGTAATTGCAATAAGTATGTAGACTTTTTTTTGTGGCCGTGTAAATGCCAGCTTCCCACGGACTCACTACTGTAAACACACAGGACATCGTTAGGGAGAATGTGGTGGGTCTTGTCTGTTGTTTAGGCTGTCCAGGTAAGATGTAATGACGAAGAAGGACCTTGACATTTTTTGGGGATAATATCGTTTATTGACGTTGGGATTCCGAAACCGCGTACAGTGGTATGATCTTGGCTTTATTATTATTCTTTTATTCATTCCTTAGCAATGAATGGAAGGCGGTATTTATTATCTCTTGATGAGAATGAGAGAAATATATAGATAATTAGAAAAAGAAAAGAATGTTTGGTACGGTAGAAACAGTTGAAAGTTGTGTGTAAGTGTATGTGTGTGTGTGTGTGAGAGAGAGAGAGAGAGTGAGAGAGAGAGAGAAAGAGAGAGAGAGAGGGGGGGGGGGAGAGAGAGAGAGGGAGAGAGAGAGAGAAGATAGATCGATAGGTAGGTAGATAGATAGACAGAAAGATAGATAGATAGATAGATAGATATATATATATATAGATAGATAGATAGATAGATAGATAGATAGATAGATCGATATATAGATACAGTACATACATATATAGAGAAGGGGAGGGAGAGAGAGAAAGGGGGATGGGGGAGAAATGTGGGAGCCATTAATATTAAAAAAAGAGAGGATGGAGAAGGGAGGGGAAAAGGTATATCTGTCCCACTGAGTTTGGAATGAATAAAACACAATAATGAACCTTATAATATAACGCACAAGAGGAGTGAATAGGAGTGAATAAAATTATTCACAAGAAGACGCAAGATTTTGATTCAGTTGCTCTGTTGTGGAAAAAGAAATCAAACAAACAAACAAAAAAAATTAAATTAAACAGATAAAACAAACTACATTAAACAACTATAGATTCCTATGATTAAAAGATAATTATCTAAGATGCAAAGTTTCTTACTGTTTATCGCAAGATTCTGATTCAGTCGCTTGTCGTGGAAAAAAAATAAAACAGAAAAGATAAACAGCTACAACAAATTATATCAAACAACTGCAGATTCCTATATGACTAATAGATAATCATCTAAGGTGCAAAGTTTTTTTACTGTTTATCGATAAACCGATCCTCTACGACACAAATATCAGTGCCATAATGGGGGGGGGGGGGGGCAAGATTAAAGTGAATGTAAGCTTTAAATAATGGTCGTTGTAGTTATTTCGAGTAACCTTTTTTCTCAAGAGGATGGACACAATGTGGTTTGACATAAAATAGGAACAGTAGAGTTTCTTAAGGGGTTCCGTCAGCTTAGTTGAGTTGGTAGTTGGTATAGAGCACTCCCTTCACACGCGAAACTGGGATCGATTCCGGGTGAAGTTGTGATTTCCTTCCTGACCCCCCACCCCCTGTCTACCTGCAGTGATTGGATAACTGGGTCTGTTAGGTCTGTCGGAAAGGACTTTCCGCTAACCTAGCATCCAATCGAAAGGGTAGCAAGCAATTGCTATTGTTTGTTTCACGCAATAGCCGATAAACACCGGCTCCATGGGCCTTGTTGAAGGAATACTAAAGAGAGACTTCAACCATGGAGCGTCTATTTGCTACAAAGAGACCAGATGCTTTATCAATCTTCATGTTCTCTTGAGTTCACCTAGGACAGCAAAACCAAAGGCAGAACAAGTCATCAAACGCAATCTCTCTACATGCATGAGTGGAATTAATTTTTAGATTAAAATATATTTTTTTAATGGGCTTAATGAAGCTTTTATATAGAGCAATATCCAATAAACGTGCTCAAAGCGCTTTACAAGGGGTCTCTGGCCAACAGCAACACTTAACATTTAGGACGGGACATGACGCTTGTTAGGCGATTTTACATTATAATATTTTTCGGACAGAGACAACGCTGCTAACAGTCAGGTACTCATTTTACACCTGAGTACGGCGAGAGAATGTGAGTAAAGGCCTTTTCCAAGAACTCAACTATGCGCTGAGCGAGGCTCGAACCCAGGATCTTCCGATCCAAAAGCGAGTGTCATACCACAAGACCACATAGCCGTACAACAAGATGCTTTATCAAACTTCATTTTCTCTGAGTTCAAGTAGGACAGCAAAACTAAAGGCAGACAGAACAAGGCATCGAACGCAATCTCTTTACGTGCAAGGGCGGAATTCATGTATATATATATATATATAATATATATATATATATATATATATATATATATATATATATATATACCTCTTGATAGTTCGAAGATGACGTCACACAGGTCTTTGTTATTGTTTTTTTTTTGCCATCCGCGTTTATGAGTAATGCTCACTGAACTGTATTAACCCGACTATAAACGTTCATGGATACACACAGTTTTGTGTGTTGGTCCGTTATACTTCCGGATGGCAATGTTGTGAGCTTCTTAGCCAAGCGCATACTATCTATACATCTATGTCTAAGGTTGCAAATCTGCTAGCAGTAAATAAAAATACAGATTCAGCAACAGTGAGAGAGACGGATGGTTACTTCCTATCCATAAACGTTCCACGCGTTTTTGTTTACACGAGCTGGGCGGAAGGATTCTTTAATGATTACACAGCTGATTTTTACCATCAAGTTGGTACTATGCGTTTAGGTAAATTGCTCACAACATCCGCCAAACGGATATAGATAGTATGCAGATGACGTCACTCAGGTCTTTGTTATTGTTTTTGCCATCCGCATTTTATGAGTAATGCTCACTGAACTGTATTAACCTGACTATAAACGTTCATGGATACACACAGTTTTGTGTGTTGGCCCGCTATACTTCCGGATGGCAATGTTATGAGCTTCTTAGCCAAGCGCATACTATCTATAGAGTACCGACACACAAAACTATGTGTACCATATATTGAACGTTTATAGTCTGCTTGATGTAATTTAGTGAGAACTAATCACCAAAATGGCTGTCTAAAAACAATAGGAAAAAGCGGAGTGACGTCAATTTCATTCCTTCTATACATTCCTGTAGAAAGTCCTGAAAGAGAGTGTTCTAACTGAATCCAAAAAAAAAAATGTATTTGTCGAATAATAATGTTGACAATCGATAAAGTATTTATTGTTATTATTATTATTATTATTATTATTATTATTATTATTATTATTATTATTATTATTATTATTATTATTATTATTATTATTATTATTATTATCATCATCATCGTCGTCGTCGTCAAAATCATCATCATCATCATTATTATTATTATTATTATTATTATTATTTATGAAGACACATGCATAACATGTCGTGGTGTAGATTTTTTCTCTCTCTTACTTAAAACAAGATTTCTTGTATTTACAATCTTAAATTACTTTTGCAAACAACTGGGAAAGCGTTAATTTCTTTGATCGCATAAAACCGACGTGTATTAATTTTCAGCTATGATAACCCAATTTCTTATGGGCTCATTGCTGTAATGGAAATCTCAAATTGACGCAAAATATCATCCATTACAGCAATGTTAAAATCGGCCCATAAGTGGGGTCGGATGTCAGACCTGCATATATGTTCACGTCGCATACAACCATACACGTTTCAAGATAGATTGGTGTGTATATATCTCTATCCCAAACTAGGATTGAGTGATTTTAGCTAAGTCCTGACCAGAGATTTGGCTATAAACCAGCGGCGTAGCCTGGTCATTTAGGAGCATGGGGCTGGATTTGAGATGGGTTGCCGCATATATATATATATATATATATATATATATATATATATAATATATATATATATAAATATATATATATATATATATATATATATATATATATATATATAGAGAGAGAGAGAGAGAGAGAGAGAGAGAGAGAGAGAGAGAATTTGATGCACTCAATTATTTTACCAAAATTTGTATGTTCTTTGTAACTTGTTCATCATGCCTGGCTAAATATAAGCGATAGCCACTGTCAATCTGTGCACCTATGTGAAGAGTACCAACGGTTTTCAATCTAGTGGTGATATTTAAATGTAAGTTAGACTTCTGATGGTTCAATGCTCTCTGTGTTAAATTTTTCAAACAGCTAAATCCACTTCTTGTCCAAGACAATTCTGTATTGCTGTTATCGCCAAACAAAATACAATTAAAAGAAAATAAACTCTTATTTTCTATTCTCACCGATAGCCAAGGAAAACGACTATACCAATCTTTATCAAATTAAATGACCGATTCTGTTTCCCGTCTTTAATAGTGAGTACAAAATCGTTTGGTTGATGGGGACCGAGACTTTTAATCAAAAGTTTATTTTCCCTATTCAAAGAACTGGTATTGATAGTCAACAGATAATCAACGTGATTCATCACAATTAATAGCAATTAATTAAAATTTTAAAAACAAACACTGCACACATCAGATTAACACACTCAAGTTAAAAGGGACAATGGGGAATTCAATATCACATGCCTGACACGCCTCGAAGAGGGATGGGTAACAGGTACAACACGATTGCCATCAATGGAACAATTAGGTCATTGTTGTGTGTGGCTGCGAGTAAGACAGCCACAATGACTCAGTTCAACGTCAAGATGCCTCTTGATGCCCACAGTCATAGCACACGGCAAACGTGAAATGCATCGCCTGGTTGTACCGTGGGAATATGGCTGGAAGCCTTCTCCACCTTTAAAGCCACACGCTGTACTGATTGGTCAGGGCACGAGTACAACTCGAGCTGTAGTAAATTCAAAGCGGTGTGATTGGTTCAAGTTTTGAGGCTCTGTAAGGGTTTTTTAACACCAGGTCAACAATGAATTTCATTGTTTGTGAAACAGAAAAATTAAAAGTGTGACTTTTTATTGTTAAATTCTTACATACTTTCAAGACAATGACGACCTGTGGCTTAGCCTTAATAGCCTTTAAGGCCCTACGCCACTGCTATAAACCCTTAACTCACAAAGAGAACACACGAAAACGGTTAGGTAGGCTCAAAGATAAGGGATGAATACCTCATAATAATAATTATTATAACAACAACAACAACAACAACAACAAATAATAAAAAAAGAAAATAATAAAAAAT
This sequence comes from Berghia stephanieae, assembly GCF_034508935.2. Lineage (NCBI taxonomy): Eukaryota > Metazoa > Mollusca > Gastropoda > Nudibranchia > Aeolidiidae > Berghia > Berghia stephanieae. The sequence continues at coordinate 52,486,020 of NC_088362.1, forward strand.
AAATAAAATAATAATAATAATAATAATAATAATAATAATAATAATAATAATAATAATAATAATAATAATAATAATAATAATTCATCTCTCACGCCTATTGCAAGGAAAGACTGGAATAATTCAGGCGGCAGCCGCAGTGCAACGCCGCAAAGTGAGCTATGGCGATGTGGCCTTTGCTCAAGGCCACACAGTTTAGCCGGGATTTAAACTTGGTACCTTTTGGGTATGAAGAAGAGACCATACCGATATGCCACATTGCTCCCAGCAAGATTGTGTAGATTTTCTTATGTCATATAAGTAAACGGTCGGGAAACCATACCTAAATAACAATGTCTTACAATAAATATTCCCGTGCAAAATACATTTATGTTAAGTAACTCCAAAAGAATAGTGGCTGAAATCGGAAACTTTGACACAATTGTGAAGAATGGCAGAAGGTCGAAATGTTCATAGTTTGGAAACATTTCTCTCAAAAGCTTTTTATTATTACTATTTGGGTTATATTTCTCGTCAAAGTAATAGTGATAACAAACTGCTCTCGGTCTTATCCAGTAATGGGCGTCCCGATAGCTCAGTTGGTAGAGCACTCGTTTCACACGCAAAGGGACCAAGATCGATCCCGGGTGCAGTCGACATTTTTTTCTGACCCCCCCTGTCGACCCAGCAGTGAATAGGTAGCTGAGTCTGTTAGATTTGGCGGAAAGTACTTTGCGATAGACTAGCGTCCTATCCAAATGATAGCAAGCAATTGCTATTGTCTGTTTCACGCTATAGAAACCGGGATAAACGTCGGCTCCATGAGCCTAATGGTTCTGAATGATTACTTTACTTATCCAGCAATACCAACAATGGTAGGTACGTGTCAAGAAACATCAAAATAATCTTTAAAACTAATACAATACATTAAAAAGACTATAGGTCTAGTAAAGCACTCGAGAACTTACGCTTAATAACAACAAAATTCCCAAAACCAATCCAGAAAATTACCTAGACACAGGTAGTCCAACAGCACGTTAACCAGTGCCAAAAGAACACAAGTCTGTTTAATGTCAGTGCTTCAACACTCAACAGCGATTAACCTAACAACAGACTGGCCCGGAAACTAGAGATCCAGGACCAAATTATTATTGTACTATTCCACTGTCTTAACCAATTAACTGTCGTACTATGGAAAACGTAGTTTTTAAAAATGTGGCCAGAAAACTCGTCCTTCAAATACCGCTCGATTTAAATGACCCTCATCTTTGAAAAAAACCTCTCAAACCGCAAGTTCCAGGTTTGAGACTTTTTGCCAAGATGAGGGTCATTTAAATCGATCAATATTTGAAGGACGAGTTTTCTGGCCAAATTTTTGAAATACTAGGTTTTCCATAATATGGCAGTTAAATGGTTAATTATCTCTCTAATTCGCTTCTGTCCGCACCGCGTTATTTTACGACTATCCAACTCCCGCACGACTACTGAAATATACACTTTGTACTGAATTTACGTGCCATGCCTCCCAAGGTAAGCTGTACCTAGATTCTGGTGAGATTGTAGGCTTATGCAGTGCTTCAACTCCAATGATAAAGTGAAAGTCGGCCGAGATTGTTGAGTTTTCGTTTGATAGTTACAGGAGGGGAGAGGGGAGGAGAAAAGCAAATATCGAGGGTTTGATTCTCTCTCTCTCTCTCTCTCTCTCTCTCTCTCTCTCTCTCTCTCTCTCTCTCTCTCTCTCTCTCTCTCTCTCCCTTACCCCGTCTTTACTCATAGCGTCTCTCTCTCTCTCTCTCTCTCTCTCTCTCTCTCTCTCTCTGTCTCTCTCTCTCTCTCCAATTAATCTCTTCCCCTACTTCACTACCCCTGACTCTCTCTTCTCCCTCCCCCCCCCCCCCCTCATCATCATCACCATCACACATCATCATCATCACCATCGTCATCATCATCATCCCTTTCTCAACAAATTCACCGAATACTCATCTCGCGACTCGTATATCACGTACAAGCAACTCGGATTCGGAATTAAAAAGTGAAAACTCACATTCGATGTTTTTCTTCTTTTCAACGAAATCACCGGTGACGAGTGCGAAAAAGCAAATAACAAGGTAATGGTAACAACCTGCACTTATAGGAAGGTTATTTCGAAAGACAGGTGAAAAGTATAGTATAGAGTAGACGGAAAGTGAAAAGTCAAGTTGGCGTGTAACTGGGTCTATGTTAATAAAACAATTCAGACGGAAGTGAAATTTTTAACTTATTTAATTTAATTCAATACTAAAACCGTAACATCATTTTATTTTCAATCAGCAATACCAACGACGTGCCAATGAGGAAAAATGCAACGATTTCAAGAATAGACAAGAATTCTCTTAGTCTTAGCACACACAAACACACACACACACACACACACACACACACACATATATATAATATATATATATATATATATATATATATATATATATATATATATATATATATATTAGTGCGGGGCGGTCCTTGGCAAGCTTAAGGACCACGGTCCTACGGTCCTTGGGAAATGAAGACCGCAAGGACCGGTCTCTAGACCGGTCCGTTCATTCTTGAACCGTTAAAGACCGCTACACGATGAAAACCGTGGCCTACAGGAGTAAAACACACGGAGTAGTCACACTCATTTCAAATTGTAACCTAATTAGAGAAGAGGGGTGATGCCTTCTTTATTTGCTCACCGTACTTCATTGTTACTTCGATAATTTAATAAAATTTGAAATTTATCCCCATTAACGGAGATAATGGCATCGCCCAAGGCGTTGATCGAGTTGTTCGTGGCGTTGATACACACACGCAACTCCTACCCCCCCCCCCCCCCCCACACACACACATTAGAGGGCAGCGAGCATTGAAGAGTAAGAGAGAGACGTGAAGTTATAATAAGAGGGGGTGGATGAGGTGATAAGAGGGGTCGATGGTGACTTTTCGCCAGATCTAACAAACTCAGCTACCCATTCATTGCTGAGTAGACAGGATTCAGAAAAAAATCGACTGCACCCGGATCGATCTCTGGCCCTTTGCGTATAAAGAGAGTGCTCTATCAACTGAGCTATCGGGGTCCCCAAATATTCTATTGGACCTTTTAAAAATACAGACGTTATAACTGTTTTTTTTGGACGGAAGAAACTAATGAAACTCATATTACTTGATTAGTTAAAACACCAAACGAAATTTTAATATTATTGTATTATTTTAAATGACAACAATGCGATAGAAAGGAGTGGCGACAAGAGATGGACAAAAGAAAACAAAAAATCAGACTTGCAACTTGCTAGGTTCGACACACACACACACACACACACACACACACACACACATCTTTAGTAGTCACATACATTTCAAACAATAACCCATTAGAGAAGAGGGGTCATGCCTTCATCATAGATCATTGTCATTGCGATCATTATGGTGCAGTAAATTTTGAAATTTACCCCGTATATAATGGAATCGTCCAAGGCGTGCGCCTCCTGTTCCCCCCATCTCACACACGAAAGGGCGGTTTGCGGAGTGGAGGGAGGTGGTCGTCTGCCTCTATGGTCGTCTGTGTCGTTTAGTGTATGGCAAAGGGGGGTGGGTGCGATTAATTAAGTGGGATGGGTGGTGATTGGTGGAAGATAGGCAAAAGGACCGAGGCAACGAATCGCTGGGGAAGTAGTATGGCGCGAGACCGTTGAAAGGTGATAAGAAGTGAGGACCGCCGGCGGTCTTCCTCTTTGGGACTGGACCACGGTTCACAGCTAAAAGACCGTGGGACCGGTCCTCGGTCCGGTCCTCAGCGCGGCACTAATATATATACACAAACATGATACATGCATACATACACATATACATACATATATACATACATACATGCATGCATATATACATACATACATACATACATACATACATACATACATACATACATACATACATACATACATACATACATACATACATACATAAAAATTAAACAAATAATAAACAAAACAACAACGACAGCACCTGCCCGAACCACTAACAGCAACAACAACCTCACTGCAAAGACAAACAAACGAACATTACCCCTCTCCCCCCCCTTAATCCGAACCCCCCCCCCCCCCCCCCCAACACACACACTTTTCCCCCCTAAAAGAATAAAAAAAGAAGTAAAAAGTAAAATAAAAAAACAAACTAAAGAAACAAAAACAACAAAACAGACTAAAAAGAAACAACAAACCACACGAACACACAACTTCCCCCCCCCCCCCCCTCCCCCCCCCCAAGTCTTTTAAAATGTTTGCTCGATCCATCTCAGGGTTTAAACCTCATCAAGGTCAGTCAACATAATTAATGAATACTTGATCGCTTCACGAAGTTCCACGATGAATCCATCTTATTATAACAGGACAAACATTCGGTGGCAGAAGATCAATCCGGCGACCAAAAATCCTCAGATTCGATCCGATGTCGAGGCGGTCTGAATATTTTCGGATGGCTTTCATTTCTTTGGGAGGTCCCGATAGCTCAGTTGGTAGAGAACTCGCTTCACATACAAAGGGACCAAGATCGATTCCTGGTGCAGTCGAGTTTTTTTTTTTTCTCTGACCCCCCCCCCCCCCCCCCATGTCCACCCAGCAGTGATTGGATACCTGGATATGTTAGGTCTGGCGGAAAGTACTTTGCGATAGACTAGCGTCCTATCCAAAGGACAGCAAGCAATTGCTATTGTCCGTTTCACCCTATAGAAACTGCGATAAACTACGGCTCCATGAGTATAAGGGCTCGGAATGACTACTTTTTTTCTTCAGTTCTTTAGATTTTAAAAAATTGCGCTGGCTCACTGTGCCAATAACAAAATTTTCAGATTTTCATCTTTCACATTCTTCTCAATCACGTGTAAGCAGCCACAGAGATAGTGAAGAATTTTTTTTTTTTTTTAATAATAATAATAACAAATAAACATAAACAAAACGGCGTGTTTATCTTCACGTCCTAATAGATACATCTTCTTATTATCTCGATAAAACACGATAGCCTTATCTCGTAATTCAAGTTAACTTGTGCCGGTTAATTATCGCATAGTTTCGTGAAACAGGTAAACACACTAGCTAGTTAAATGCAATGCAATTTTTTATATTTATTTTTATCAACAACACCCAATTAGAGGCACAATTTGGTGAGGATCCGGCATCCGGCAACACAGTACCACCTGGCTCGTCTCGAATCTTCGCGGCTATGTAGTCTTGTGGTATGACACTCGCTTTCGGATCGGAAGGTCCTGGGTTCGAGCCTCGCTCGGCGTATAGTTGAGTCCTTTGAAAAGGCTCTTTAGTCACATTTTCCGGCCGGTAGAACGTTAGGTGTGTAGGGAGCATAAGATATATGAGTAAATCCGACAGTTAACAGCGTTGTCTCTGTCGGAAAAAAAATGTATTACCGCCCACCAGGCGTCATGTGTCGTTCTTTATGTTACGCGTTGCTGTTGGTCGGTGACTCTTCTTTGTAAAGCGCTTTGAGCATGTTTAGTAAGTGGATATCGCGCTATATAAAAGCTCAACTTTATTTCTTTTTAAAAATCTTAATTGAACAAAAAAAAAAAAAAAGCCCGATTTGTAACCCATCGTCTCGAAGCGGTAATATGTCAATCTATAGCCACAAATATGTGAAAAAAAGTACTCCCTCAAAGCTGTTAGGCCAATGGAGCTGGAGTCTATCCGGGTTTCTATAGCGTGAAACGGACAATAGCAATTGCTTGCTACCCTTTGGATAGGACGCTAGTCTATCGCAAAGTACTTTCCTCTACTTAACAGACGTGGCTACCCCAATCAATCAATGCTAAATGGACAGAGGGGTCAGAAAAAAAAAATCTCGACTGAACCCGGGATCAATCTGAGTCCTTTTGCGTGTGAAGCCAGTGATTGACCGAGCTATCGGGACCCCGCCCTCCGCCCAACCCCACAAATACGAAACTTGGAGTTAACTTCTATCCGTTATAAAAAGTGGAGAATAAATACAATTTATTAAATTAGCATTTCTTATCATTTTATATATCTAGTTCTGAATTCATTTTTTAGGATCTGATCCGATTTATCCCGACATAACACCGTTTGGAGACAGTGGGCCACGAATATAAAACAAATACATAGCAATAATGCAAGACAAAAATATACGAGAAAACAAACAGACAAACAAACAAATAAATAAAAAAGTAAACAAACGTAACTTGCTTACCTTTCAGTTAACCGGAATCTACAATCCTCATGTAATATCCTTTTGATGCTAAAGAGATGAGAAAGGAAAGGAGAATTAATTAGGCTGCGTAGTTAATCGTAATTAATTGATTGTATGTTTTCATGAGTTTATAATGGCGCTTCAGAAAAGCTTCCGGGCCAATAAAACAAAATAACCGGGATAATCAAAACGGTTATTTTATTGAGAGGTAAAGGTAAGACAAAGTGGACTCGTTCAAATCGTGGTGCGTATATATTTGCAGGCCTGATGACTGAACAAAATAAGCTTCAACAGTCGTGACGTCACTTCCCTCGTAATGACGCATATTAACTTAGAAACTGGTTCTGAACTATCGGAACAATGGCAGACGTCCTTATGAAATACTTCTCAGACGAGCATAGAAGAGTATCCAGAAGAGAAAAACATTATAAATCGGATCATGTTTTGACTTTTATACATTCTGATCACATGACATGTGAAAAAGTTGTATCCAGCATGAAGAATAAAAAGCACCGATTTTCTTTGTTTAGAACCAAGCTGCTCGTTGCTTCTGGACGTGACATCAGACTTATGAATCCTACTATGGGCTTTTAAATAACAATATTGTTGAACACCAATTTTAGTTGGTTTGAGAGTATATCCATTACATCAGTGAGCCCATAAAAATCTGGGTTATCAGACCTGCAAATAATTACACACCGGTTCAAACCAAATTGACTGTTCCCCTTTCGGCGATGGATCCAAGCTACGGCGAGGAAAAAATCAGGAACCCTCATTCTGGGACAAGAATAGGTCACTATGTAGAAAGATGTAAAATATATTGGGTAAATGTGGGTGTGACAATAAGATTTAATTCCCCTAACCCATAATCCCTGACAAACAAACAAACAAACAAAAACAAAATTTAAAATGAAACAAATATCTAGAAATAGAACGATGAAAATAAAAAAAGATAATAATAAAAATAAAAGAAAAATAAACATTAAAAAAATAACAAAACTGTTTTTTTAAAAGCTGGGGCTGTCTGACAAGCACAGATTACTGAATACAATTGGATTCAACAGTCTTATGTCATGTCGCCCAGCAACGGCGGCCATCGTGGTTCTAAACAAAGAAAATCGGTACTTTTTATTCTTCATGCTGGCTAGAACTTTTCATATGTCTTGTGATCAGAATGTGTAAAAGTCAAAGCATGATCATGTTTATAATGGTTTTTTTTTTCCTCTGGATACCCTTTTATGCTCGTCGGAGAAATATTTCATAAGGGCGCCATTGTTCCGGTAGTTTAGAGCCAGTTACTAAGTTACCATGCGTCATTACGAGAGAAGTGACGTTACGACTGTTGAAGCGTATTCAAGCTTCCCTAATCCAAGCAATAAGGCCAAATGATGGATCTGACATTATGGCGAAATCGGAATGTTGATACTTATTTTATTCATACGGATTTATTAAGCCAACAACATTTTCATCATGAAAACATTTTTTTCTATACCTACCTAGTTGCTAATACATTATTTACGTGTAAGAAATGCCCCCCCCCCCCCCCCCAAAAAAAAAAAAACAAAACAAAAAAAAAAAAAAAAAAAAACCAAAAAAAAAAAACAAACCAAACAAACAAACAAACAAAAACAAAAACAAAATCAAAACAAAAAAAAACAACAACAACAACAACAACAACAAAAAAAAAACGCAACAAAGAAACAACAGTAAGTAAAACACGTATTTTAATAAATAAGTATGAATTAAACATAATCAATAAAACAAAAAATGAGTATATTATTGTATATACAAATTCATAAACAAGTAAATACAGAACAAGATAACTAACTAACTAACTAAATAAATAAATAAATAAATAAATTTAAAACAAATAAAGCCTTGATTGAATGTGGTCAATATCCCTATGCCTACGTGTATTGTGTATGTATATATAAGAAGAAGATAAAACTAAAGTGGCAAAGTGACGACAAACATTGGATGTTCTCAGTCCTGAGGAAAAAAAATTTTTTTTAAAAAAAAAAAAAAAAAAAAAAAAAAAAAAAAACAACCCCCCCCCATAAAAAAAATAACAAACAAACACGTGTTTAAAATTTTGGCCAAAAAGCTCATCATCGATGGATTGTAATGACACGCATTTAGCCAAAAACTTTAAAACCTTGACTTCACTGCAGTCTCAGGTTTAAGAGTTTTTGGCAAGATGAGGGTCATTTCAGTCGATCAATATTTGAAGGGCGAGTTTTCTGGTCAAAATTTAAAATACGTTTGTTTTTTTTTACTGAGTATAATAATAATAATAATGATGATGATGATGATGATGATGATGATGATGATGATAATAATAATAATAATAATAATAATAACAATAATAATAATAATAATGGCAGGGTGAATGGCACTCACACACATCCAAACACACATACATACACACACAACACATTTTTAGCTGAACTTATCCTATAATATCAAATCAAAAAGCAGTCAGTCTATCATGAGAGGTTCTCGTTTCGTTCATTCTCATTGTAATTTACCAGAACAATCAAAATACGTACCATCATCATAATTTACCAGAACATCGCCCAAAACTAGACTAGGTAGTTCGTAATTCGAATCCCTTTCACAAACTTCTATAAACAAAATGACAATTGTGACACAGAACAAAAGGTTAAACGTTTCCTGTCGCAGCGAATTGGCAACTGTTTAGAGTATAATGATGGATGGTTCAGAGCTTGAATAAACTTACACTTGCTCTCTTCTTTGTGCCTAGGGAAAACAAAAATATCACAGCTTGCTACTTGACCTCTCGCTGTTAAACGATGAGTAATGCCTCTCTAATTATTTCAACAATATATATATATATATATATATATATATATATATATATATATATATATATATATATATATATATATATATAT
>NC_088362.1:52500138-52510138 GCF_034508935.2 Berghia stephanieae
CCAGTACCGAGTTATAGTTGCTCACCGAACGGACACCGAACGAACGACTGAACGGACACGTGATCAGTTTTTTCTCGCGTCTAATCTCGTCACTCCGGAATAGAAAGAGGAGGCGGAGCTTATATGATATAACGCAATGAAAGTTCTGTCCGATGACGGGTGGGGAGATACACAGACTGGGGGGGATATCACCTCTCCAAAACTTACCTTATTATATGAGATCTTGAGATTCTTATCCAATCATCAATTGCTCGTTTGACAGGTCGCTTGTGAACAGTTAGGAGATCATCTCTTGATTTATGGGCAGGCGGCTTTGCGTAAAGGCGGTGAGTGTTGTATACATCAAAGAGTACCGCTGACCGATGGGTAAATAGTGGTTGTGTAACCCAAAAGCCCTGCCGACTCGACTGCAAGGTCTTGTATGTAATAGTTGCGTCACCATCTTAATTAGTGAGGAGGACTCTCAGTATATATATATATTTTTGTTAAACAACGTAATTGGTGTTTTAAACGCTTTTGAATCACACGAGATACATCAGTGTGCTTGTCGCATTGAGAATTGAGAAATGAGATATAAATCAAGAAAATCGACCGGGAAATAAAGAAATTATCATTAAATTAAAAAAATTGAGCAATATTTATTTTAAAATCAATCTACTAGAAAAAAAAGTTATTTTAAGCCTATTTTTGTGAAACAAAGATAAATGTTCTCCTTTTTGCAAGCTGATTCAAACAATGTGGTTTTCAAATTTATCGTATACGTAATCATTTGGAAGCTACAGAGAAAGGTGTTTTTGTGTAATCCCTTTCACACACAAGCGCACGCACACACACACACACACACACACACACACTCACACACAAACATATACAAACAATACACACACATTACACATCCCTGGTCATCAATTGCCTTTATTATTAATGTGTATACATCCCATGCTGATTGTCACAACCCCCCACCCCCCAACCATTTCCACCATCCAAGTATCAGCGGCCTTTTCTCTTTGATTTCGTATTATGGTCTACCCGAAGCCCAACACCTCGGTCGTTTGTGGGTCAACCCCCCCCCCCCCACCCCACCCCCCCCCCCTCTTCCCACCTTCCCCCGTAATCAATTTATAATTTTCTTTCCGTATCTAGGGTAGAGCGCCACATGCACAATTATATACTATTGAATGACACTGACCTTGCCCCTCCCCTAACACATCGTAGGGGGGGGGGGGGGCTGAGGTAGTCTCCATTCTTTCCTTCTCCGTTTCTTGTCAACTGAAGCCAACAGCAACCCAAGCTATCCTCTATCACGTGACCTTAGATCCGATGCTGAATACCGCTTGAGAGTCTTCACTGTCCAGATCTCGTTCATGATCACGTGAGAAGGCTATATCCGTTCGGGTTCGGCGTTCGGCGTCTCGTTCGACCCGATTTCGTTAAAAGCCTAGTGTTACTAAGTTACCATGCGTCATAAGGAAGGAAGTGACGTTACGACTGTTGAAGAGTATTGAGAGTGAGACCTGACCCATCAAATTAACTCTTTCTAACCTAACTCCGACTATATCTGTTGTTTACCCGGGTTACTTTTACCCCATGCCTATTTATTACATTTTTCTGAGACAAATTATAAGCATAGTATCAAAGCTATTGTTTTTAATTTTTACATGTTAATGGTAGTTGAATAAGAATATTTATGCATATGTTCATTTTTCATAGATTATTTTCCCTCCAATTTTGAAAAGTAGCAAAAATCTCTAGGATTGAGTGAGTTAAAGATTTCGCAGTTTCAAGTTTTAGTTGACATTTCCTTTTCAAGCCTTTCCTTTTTTGTTTACACTCGAAACGGGAAGTCAAAATAAATAGCGCTGGCAATCAATGTCATAATATTTTGATCGAGTTATAAGTTCATGAGCGCATAGTCCTGTTTAAATAATATAATGAAATTTAATGAGAATGCGTGCATCTAAGTGTGTGTGTGTGTGTATGTGTGTGTGTGTATGTGTGTGAGTCTCTCTCTCTCTCTCTCTCAGTATGTACGAGAGAGAGAGAGAGAGAGAGAGAGAGAGAGAGAGAGAGAGAGAGGGGTGACTAAATAAGTACACACACACACACACACACACACATATATATATATATATATATATATATATATATATATATATATATATATATATATATATATATATATATATATAGAGAGAGAGAGAGAGAGAGAGAGAGAGAGTATTGCTGAAAACTGTGATGGAAATGATGATAATGATAACGACGACAATGATAATGATGACGATGAAGCCAGTATGTCACCCTATAACCCGAAATCGCGAGAGGAGTGGTTAGAGCCGGCCCTTTAGACTGGTCTAGGTCATGGAAACGGACCCAAAAAAAATAAACAAAAAACAAAAAACAAAGGCACATTTTGACCCCCCCCCCCCTCCCCCTCTCGCAAAGTAGAAATAAAACAAAACAAAACAAATGCAATATAAAAACAAACAAACAAATCCCCCTACCCAACAAATAAATAAACGAACAAAAAAAAAAATATTGCAGACATACCGTTTAGTGATAGACATCACAACTGCTATGGACATTCATCAATTCATTACATTATAATATTTACATATCTTGTCTGGACTTCTCCGCAACTTTGCGAAGCGAGCAGACATGCAGACTTCGATCCTAAAGGCAACTGATGTAAACCAATAAATTAATAATTTGAATTATTAAAATCGGGTTTGCCGTGGATGTTGTGATTATGCTGCTGCTGCTGTTGTTATTGTATTGTTGTCGTCGTCATTGTTGTTGTTAATGACGATGATGATGATGATGATGATGATGATGGTGGTGATAGATTATGATGGTGTGTGAGTGTGTGTGCGTATAGGAATACTAGCGCCCCCCCCCCCCCCGCCCTCCATCAAGACAAATAAGATAGTATTATAAGTATTAGACCCCCTTTATCTTCATAATCTTAAACATAGATGAATACATGCCATGTAAATTCATTTCACTGAACAAGGAACCTCTATCCGGTCACACGAAACAAAATTTCTAATTCAAAAGGAATAATTCCTCAGAAAATTCGCTTTTTTTTTTTTTTTGAAAACATGATTTGCATCCTATCCAAGGAGTAGCAAGCAATTGAATATAAAATTGTCCGTTCATGCTACTGGAACAAGGGATAAACCCCGTCTCCGTGGGCCAAATGACTCTGAAAACTACTCTTAAAATTATTTGTCACTGCAAAGAGGCAGGAAAGTAAAAATTCACATCCGACTCGAGAGTGGTACGTGTACTTTGTGTAAAGAGCTAGATATACCAACGGTCATAAGAACAAACCAGGGTTTGTAATCATTATCGCGTATCCGACCATTGACCACACTCAATGTTGCTTGGGTTTGAATCAGCCGAGACGCAATAGATAATAAAAAGAAAAGATTAAGTCAGACCTCGTTTTCTGACTTCCACTTAATAAAATCTATTTTTGGTTGAATGGGATATTTGCCAAAAAACAATCATTACATTACAGTACAGTACACTTTCATATTCCAAGAAATAACAAACCATGTGAAGTGGGGACCATCAGAATCAATCTAATAGTTAATCGCACATTTCTATCACGCAATTGAATCCAATATGTTTCCATTCCCTACCAGTTTACACATGTGACCCACCGTCTCAAAACTGGATTATATTGGGAAGTAAGATAATAACTGAACAAGTGTGTATGAAAGGTGCCAGACAAAGCAAGAAAGGAAAATACCAAACCCCCCCCCCCCCCCCCCAAAAAAAAAAAAACAAAAAAAAAAAAACAAAAACCCCATCCAAGTCGACTGAATTTTTGGGATGTTTATTTTCCTGTATTTTTCTTTTTCTTGCTTTGTCGGGCACCTGTCCAGCACACTCGTTCTGTTCAATATCTTACACTGGTGCCTGCTCTTTTAATTTCTTAATTTTATATTGGGAAGTACCACGGATTGAAAAAACAGATCTGAATTAGTACATATCCAATTGATAAGAATAGGGGTAATTTGTAACTCTTAAAATAATTGGTCATAATTTTGCCGTGTTATCGATATTAAATTTTTTGAGCCTTGTGATGGGTTGTGGTACTGTCAGACCAGATTCATAGAATTTACCTTGGACAGTGGGATCGTCCAAACGTACTAACCATATTGTATCGTTTAATTGCCAATAGGCTATAAAAACCTTTAAATCATATGTGTAATTTTACATGCATAGATAGCATTTTTTAAAGTTATAAAAACAACATTTATTGTTAATCTGACAATTATCTCCTACATATCACTGTTTCAAATTATTAAATATCAAACGCACACATAGTTCAATTTTCCCTATCAACGATTGTTTGATATGTCCACTTTTGGAGCATTCGAAAGTTTCAAGAAATTAATAAACAAAATGAAAATAATATCCAATGCCATGGTACATTATTCATCAAAATTAAATATTATATTGGTACGTTCTTTATCAATGGCTGAACTACTTAGACCTCAAAACCCTTTTCCACATTAAATTCAATATTTTGAATCCGTATCACTGGTATAAAACACATAATACTGAGTTGAGGGGGTGAGTCATATATTATCGACATGAAATAATCATACGATACTATAAGGTCTTAAATAAATTTCTACAAAAATACAACATATTCATCTGCTAAATAATTGGGGATTTTGATTAACACAAACAATCAAAGGGTCATTTTGACTTCTCTGAGTCCACCAGCATCTTTCCATTGTGCAAAAATCATGCGTTTTACACATGCCGTAACTACAGTACAATAGTTACGCCATGGTTTCACGCCATCTTATTTCATTATAATTATACAGTATTTTCATCATTGGACATTTGACTGAAAAATTATTATCATTCAAGGTAGCCTATGGAGTTCATATCCTCATCATGGTGGTGCATGTACATAGCCTTTGGATAAAAAGGCAGTGGGTTCAAACCCTAGTGATTTCAAGCAGTGTTTTATAGTCAAGGTAGCCTATGGAGTTCATATCCTCATCATGGTGGTGCATGTACATAGCCTTTGGATAAAAAGGCAGTGGGTTCAAACCCTAGTGATTTCAAGGCCCGACTGACATGGACCCGCGCCCAATGAGGACGCTGCTGAAATACAACCAGACCATTGGTCTCTTCAGCGCCAACCATACAGATACAAGATACAGATAGTGAATGTAATAGGATTTCCTTTTTTGGACAGAGACAACATTTCTAAGGGAATTCTAATTTGCTTTGATTGATCATGATTTTGATTCCGATAACAAGTAAAAATACGTGCACACTGAGCAGCTCAGTGAAATAAAACCAAAAAGACTCATTTCCTATGATGATGATAACTTGATTTTTTTTCACCAGTGCCATTAGGACAATGGAGCCGGAGTTTAACTCGCTTTCTGTAGTGTAATACGGACAATAGCAATTGCTTGCTACCCTTTCGATAGGGCATTAGTCTATTGAAAAGTTAATCGCTGCCATATCTAACAGACCCAGCTACCCAATCACTGCTGGGAGGTCAGGGGATCAGAAAATCTCAACTTTTTCCGGAAGTGATCTCAGCTCCTTTGTGTGAGAAGCGAGTGCTCTACCAACTGAGCTATCGAGACCCCCCTCCCTCTTTTTTTTTTTTTTACTACATCTAATATTAATATTTCCAAATAATCAAATGACGATTTGAAAAAGTAGTAACTTGAATCATATTGGAGACTTAAAAGGGGAAACCAATACTGACAATCCTAGCTGTCATAATTGATCTAGTTTAAAACAAAACGTGATACTTATAAACACCTTTAGGTTCATAATATAGAATGAATAAATAACAATCAATTTAAGAAAATCAAGTTGTGTTCCAACTGCACCTTGGATATTCTTGACATAATAAATGAACACCAAAAAGTAAAAAATATGTCATAAGTATAATGCTACATACGATTGGCTATCAAATGGTCAGGGAAAATATTACTCTTTGGTGGAAATGAGGTTGCAGTTTGAAACCAAATGATTGGCATTTAGCATGTAAAAAAAAACAACAAAAAACAAACAACAACAATCAAAACAAAATATAAAGTAATACAAAACAGCGGGAACCCCCCCCCCCCCCCCTCTCTCTCTCTCTCTCTCTCTCTCTCTCTCTCTCTCTCTCTCTCTCTCTCTCTCTCTCTCTCTCTCTCTCTCTTTGTGTTTGTTGTGCACAGCTCTTTCTGGTCTGTTGTGTTATGTGTGATATGTGTTCTACACTGCTCTGCACCTCCTGCTTTTTTTTTTAATTATTCCTGAACTATTTGAAAATAACAGCCAGGGCGGCCACACTGTCTCTAGTAAACAAAGCAAGATGGTGAAAGGGACTGTACTAATGCTGAATGCAAAAATGAAGCCTAACAGGCGACGTGCAATGAAAATTTAATTCCATATGTCCTGCTGGGGGAATAACTGAAACATTGTGAAGCGCATTGAGCATGGTAAACCCATATAAATGTCTGTATAAACATATATGTTCATATTTATTCATCTCGTGTCATGCTTGGTCTTGGTATATAATCACACCTGAGTGACCTGTGGTAGAAGGTATCTTAACTAAGTTTTCCCATATACATTCCTCTTTAATTGAACAAATTATCACACTTCTAAACAAATTGAGACCTTTATTATGATGCACTCGGAAAGTACTCTTTTTAAAATTTATTTTATTTTATTTATTATTATTCTTATAATGTAATGTAATGCACATCCAGTCTGGTCTCCAGAGTCCGTCTGTTTAATTGTGGATGAAAAAGGTTACATTTTACTATTAAATAACAATAATAATAACATTTTAATGAAACAAGAAAATACACTCAGTACTCACCTTTCGATCTTTTTCAAACGCAGCACAATCTTTATAAATTATAATAATATCATTATCATGGTCACAACATAGAAACTGAATATAACATATGTTCTCAGAAAAATAGGTAAAAGCGAAAGTAGGACGGGGGAGATAAAAATTTGAATGCCAGATGGTTTTTTTGCAGCATAATATTTTTTTCATGTCCGTTAAAAAAAACCAACAAAACACCCACAATTTATCAACATATATTTTTTCTCCTTGTATTATGTATATGAAAGGTCTATCCTTTCTTTTATATATATATATATATATATATATATATATATATATATATATATATATATATATATATATATATATATATATATATATATTGTTTTGGGTATGGGGTTTTGCATTACTTGATTTTACTTGAAAAGTGTATTTTTGATTCAGCAGAAAATATGTATGAAAAGCAAAACAGAAAACATAAGTTTTAAAAAATTACCTCCCATTGCTATAACGATGATAAAATTATACACTTTTCGATTTAAAACGGGTTCATGCCTTATCTTGATTTTTTATTATTTTTTTTTAAGTTTCTCTTTTGCTAGACACCATCGAGCACTTACACCACGAGACACTGATGCATACAAAACGACGTGCACTCATTTGCAGGTCTGATACCCTATGGGGTCATTCTTGTTATGGAAATATCAAATAATGACGCAAAATATTGTCCATTAAAACAATGTTAAACTAGGGCCATAAGTGGTTTCGGATGTCAGACCTGCATATTACACCTCGATACAAACCGGCCGATGTTTAGTAAATACGACAAAGATTTTTCAGGATTCTCTCTCTAAATGCCAAAGTCCGGAATTGGCAAAAGAAATGCTATACTGGCAACTTTGACAAGCTTCTGACTATCGATTTCTCGTCGATATGAAACCCATGGTTTATTAAAATTTATGACGTCCTCGAGGAACGAAAGAAATCGCGTGAAAAAGAATGTTTTGTAAACAAAGCTGTTGCTTCTGTTGTTGAGGTAGGCAGGAAAACGGCTGACAAATAATAAAATTTAAACAAAAATAATTGCTTTAGTTTGATGTTATAAGTGTCCAAACAGGAAACTTATGTTTTTAATGACATGAAGTACTTGTGGCCTTTACTTTACTGTCTTTTTGTTTTGTATTTGTTGTGCTGTAAATGTAAACTGTAAGACTGTAACTGTAAGTTGTAAGTTGTTATATACTGACTGATGAACTGAGACTGAGATGAAAAAAATGAAGGTCCCCACCCTAACTTATATATGAAAATAGATAGATGTTCTACATTTATGCGTCTCTATGATGAGATTTGATGTTCGAGCCAGTGACATCTTTTTTTTTCATAAATGAAGTAGAATTGAATTGGGAGGGGGAAGTGTGTAAGAAGAGTGTCGAGTGTGTGTGTAAGTGTGTAGTGCCAGTAGTGCAGATGGATTGTGGGCGTTGCTTGAGTTTTTCTAACGAATTAGAGGGGAGGCCTTCCGAAAGCTCCTACATCCCCAGTATTAATGTTCTTGTAAGGAGTTTGGGAGGGGGGAGACTTTAAAAAATAATTTTGAAAGTCCCCCCTCCCAAACCCCCTACAAGAGCATTAATCGGAAGGTCTCCCATTTTATTGTTGATCCGTCCGATATTTTGACCTAATGTTAATACGTACTCAGTCTGGTTAACTTTGAAATGTGAGTACGATAAGACATTATTTCCTTTCCCCTCCCCTGACTCCTCACAAACTTAAAATGGACAGAAAAAAAACTCAAATGAGATGATGGGTGCTGTATCTTTCGAGTTTTTATCTAAGTGGTTTCTTGTTTTTTGATGTAGCTGTTATGCACAGTTAACAATGTCGATCAAGGGAATTGATTCCCATAAGTTTTGTGCTTGTCAGTCTATTCATCTTAAATATCACCAAGTGATAATATTAATAAGGAAAAGGCTATTCGGACCCGGGTCTGAATTGCTTCCCGTGGCAACTTATCATTAGTATCATTAGTGAAACTCTCAGTTACTATTCCGTTTGCAGCTATAGAAACCGTATTGGTCTTCCTGAACACACACACACACACACTCATGAGTATCTCTAATTCATTAAAAACAGAATAATCACACACACACACATTCCCCCCCCCCCCCCCCCCCCCCCCCCCCCCCCCCCCCCCCCAGCAATCATTTCCACAATCCAAGAGCCGGCGGCTTTTTCTCTTTGATCTCGTATCACCATGTTCTCCCCTGCGTCCAGCACCTCGGTCGTTTGTGGGTTACCCCCCCCCCCCCCCACCAATCCCATTACCAGTTGATCATTTTCTTTCCGTATTCAACCAGTGTTTATTTTATTTAGGTACCTAGTCCAGTATTATCTAATAATATTAGTATTAGACAGTACTCTGCCCCTACCCCAGTGGCGGGGCTCTATTGCATGGCTTGCTGCCAAGAATCGCCTCTATTTTTATATATAAAAATAAAACAGCATATTTTTTTAATTAAAAAAGAATTAAGACTAAGACACTGCCTTTTGTCAAAGCCCGACCTATACTGCCTTTTAAATAAAACGCCCAATGCCCAAAGTCATATTGCACTTTTTCGCGGCGGCAAATGACAAATTATATTAATCAGTGATGATACTTTTCCGCGGATCCGCGGAAATCCGCGGTTTTCTTTCCTTTCCTCGGTTTTTCTCCTCAGATCCTTAGATGTTGGTAGTGTAGAGAACAATCTGGAATTGAAGGACATTTTCATTGGCAAAGTCACTTCAGACACTCTCAAAAGTTATGAGAAGAGAAATGAATTCTTCATTACAGTCTCGAGGGCATACAGGCTAAACATCTGCTTGTAACACTGCCTCTAAACAATCCACTAATAGTCAGTCTTTCAGCCTTAGATCCAGAGGCTCCCTGTCATAGTGTCATTGGCAAAGCCTTAAACATTCTAGCTAGTCATTTTGGGCATTATTTATCTCAAACGGAAATGGAACTTGTTTTGGTGGAAATAAAAAAATTTGTCATAACCAAGAAGGACTTTAATGGGGAAAGGGTTGATTTGTTGTGGAATAGAAATAGTGACTTTCCTATTCTTCAAAAGCTGGCTAGGGCTTGCTTATCCATATTTCATGGCCCACAGGTAGAGGGTT
>NC_088362.1:52515138-52535138 GCF_034508935.2 Berghia stephanieae
TTAATTTTTAAAAACTCAGAAACTCACAAACTCACTTTTCTCCATTTTTAAATTATAATTCCAACCCAGTTTCATTTTAGCGCGCAATGTTAGCGGTTCATGATAAACCTTGTAATCTTTTTATAAAACAATTAATTGTCTTTAAACGAAAGATTTATAATTTATTAAATAACATCAACCGAGTAACTTTATCTTAATCTGTTTATAGTGGGAATAGGCCACATGTCCTTAAAACAGACGAAATATTCAGTTAGATTTGGTCATTTCATAAACCAAAGCTACCCCCCCCCCCTTCCCCCCCTTCTCCACTTATTCACATACAGGCATTACAGTGAGAATATGGAGAAATCGTTTTAATTTTGGATAATCTATTTCTGTGCTTTCTGACTCCCTTGTTCACCCAGCAGTGATTGGGTAGTGGGTCTGTTTGATCTGGTGGAAAGTACTTCGCGATAGACTAGTGTCATATCAAAAGGGTAACAAGCAATCACTATTGTCTGCTTCACGTTATAAAAACCAGAAGAAACTCTGGCTCCATGGGCCTTATGACTTTGGAGGACTACTTTAGTGCAGATAGTTGATCAATTATTTTGTATAACACATACTTTATATTCTTTATGTGTTCTTAAAGTATTTTATAATTCCTTACCTTGATATTTTAATTTATCAACTAATGATCTCTCTGTTTTATTGTTACCATTATGATCAGCATGTTGTTTAGATTATGATGCTTTAAATAATAATTGAAGTCCATTTATTTTTGGAATGATGATGATACATTGACTAGAGCTTAAACACAACTGGAAAAAAAAAATTAGAGCAACTTTCAATCACAGACTTTTTAGGTAAATTAAATTATCTTAGCAGAGTCGCAAACTTGCATTTATAAAGATAATTGAAACTAAGGAATTATTCATAATTTTGAATAAACCAGAACAGATTATTATATAGCAGCCAACTGTCTTGTTACAATCGGGACTGGCCCAATTTGGCAATCTGGAGAACTTAAAAAAAAAAAAAAATTGGACCGTTTATATGTATGAAAATGACCATTGCCTGTACAGGACTATGCTTTTTTATAGCAAATTAAACCAAGGAAAACAGCTCTTAATATAGATTATATTATAGAATAGTTCCAACATACTGTTTTAAGTCATGAAAATTGGACTGTTTATATGTATGAAAATGACCCTTGCATGTACCAGGACGATGCTTTTCTTTACTCGCAAATTAAAATCTGGAGCAGAAAACAGCTCTTAATATAGATTATATTATAGAATAGTTCAAACATACTGTTTTAAGTCATGAAAATTGGACTGTTTTAAGTCATGAAAATTGGACTGTTTATATGTATGAAAATGACCCTGAATGATGATGCTTCTCTTTACTCGTGGCGGGTGGTTGGATGGGAGCATCACCCTTGAATCATATACCTATGATGTATGCATGGGTGTACGATCCGATAGTGATGTCGTTTCTTCTTCTCTTTACTAGCCTATCCTGCTTCTTTGGTTTGTGATTGTATTTTTGACAGGGATATTTTTTTTCTGTAAATCTTCTGCCTGTTTGTTCTTGGTTATTTATAATTTAGCTTATGATATCTTTAGGTTATGATTTTGATTTACATTTGTACTATTTTCGTTAGATTGCTTGTTTTTTTGTTTCAGCGGTCTCTCATATAACCTCAATTGTGTTGGAAGAGACCTAAAGCAACAAACAAACAAACAAATCTTTACTCGTGAATTAAAATAAGGAATAGAAAACATCTCTTAATATAGATTATATTATAGAATATTTCAAACATACTGTTTTAAGTCATGAAAATTGGACTGTTTATATGTATGAAAATGACCCTGAATGATGATGCTTCTCTTTACTCGTGAATTAAAATAAGGAATAGAAAACAGCTCTTAATATAGATTATATTATAGAATAGTTCAAACATACTGTTTTAAGTCATGAAAATTGGACTGTTTATATGTATGAAAATGACCCTTGCATGTATGTACCAGAATGATGATGCTTTTCTTTACTCGTGAATTAAAATAAGGAACAGAAAACATCTCTTAATATATATTATATTATAGAATAGTTCAAACATACTGTTTTAAGTCATGACGGTTGTGTGCGTTAGGATGTCCACGTTTTAGCTTTTTGAAAAGTTGGTGTAAGTTATTGTTATAAATGGAATGATCACTCTCTCGCAAATCAGCAATACTGCGTGTATTGAGATAATAAATTGTCTTCCGCGTTTCGACTGCATTTTCTGTGTAGGGAACCGGGTAACAAACTTGAAGTGTTTAAAAAAAATAATAAACATCAAAAATCAAACAGCCGCTCGAATAATATCTCGAGATTTAAGATATAGTACACTCCGGATAATCGCAACACCTTGGGATCAGCGGAAATGTTGCGATTAACCGAAGTTGCAATTAACCGAAGTTGAGTTTCCTGTTCTCAATTACAACATTTTACACATATATATGCTAAACTCAAACAAGTAGTTGTAAACAGAGTTCTTAATCCACCACAGACATAGCAATTTGATTGAAACAAAAGCCATATGGCATCTCTGTATTCATTTTCACAAGCAAAAGAAGCTTTGGTGCAAGCCGACATCTTATTCAGATTTTTATTCACATTCACTTTTTTGTTCTCAACATTTGTAAGAGTCAAAGAGATTAGCCCAGAAGAGAGACAATAAGCCTTTACCAAACTCCTTTGTCACAATGCACAGGATAACGATCAGTCTCTCTTTACAACTGTCATTGTCTACATGTTGTAAAATCTATGCCCAGCCCCCTCGCCTCCTATTTAATGGCCACAGATGACATCACAAACCCATACTACAAAGCCACGCCCTCTTTTGTCTCAAATAGATGGTGACACACTACATTAGCATTAGATCCCGCTCACTCTCAATTTTTCAACCTGTCACGATTTCTTCGATGATAAAATTAAATCATGATATTTTGTTTGATTGATTTATTGAATTTACCACTTTTTTTTAGGACGAAAATTTGTTGCGATTAACTGAAGTTTGTTGCAATTAACCAGTGACTTTTATATAGAATTAATTCCGTTTCTTGGGAAATGTTGCGATTAACCGAAAGTTGCGATTAACCGAGTTGCGATTATCCGGAGTAGACTGTAATTGGCATTGTAAGTATTGTCATTAAACATAACAGTATCTGTCATAGGTATCATCCATTCCATTCTTTTCCAGTTTCTTCTCTTACAACACCTCTATTCCTATATATATGTGTATAGATGCCAGTTCTGGCTGTCGTGATTTTTTATAACTTGGAGTATATTGAATAACATAGCAGAGTTAAACCTGAATTGTAAATGTTTTATACAAAAATGGTCTTAAATGATACTATTATTATTATATATTATATATTATTATTATTATTATTATTATTATTATTATATTATTATTATTATTATTATTATTTATTATTATTATTATTATTATTATTATTATTATTATTATTATTATTATTATTATATTATTATTATTATTATTATTATTATTAATTATTATTATATTATTTTATTATTATTATTATTATTATTATATTATTATTATTATTATTATTATTATATTATTCATTATTAATTATATATTATTATTATTATTATTATTATTATTATTATTATTATTATTATTATTATTATTATTATTATTATTATTATTATTATTATTATTATTATTATTATTATTATTATTATTATTATTATTATTATTATTATTATTATTATTATTATTATTATTATTATTATTATTATTATTATTATTATTATTATTATTATTTATTATTATTATTATTATTATTATTATTATTATTATTATTATTATTATTATTTTTATTATTATTATTATTATTATTATTATTATTATTATTTTATTATTATTATTATTATTATTATTTATTATTATTATTATTTATTATTATTATTATTATTATTATAATTTTATTATATATTTATTATTATTATTATTATATTATTATTATTATTATTATTATTTATTATTATTATTATTATTATTTATTTATTATTATTATTATTATTATTATTATTATTATTATTTATTATTATTATTATTATTATTATTATTATTATTATATTATTATTATTATTATTATTATTATTATTATTATTATTATTATTATTATTATTATTATTATTATTATTATTATTATTATTTTTATTGTTGTTATTATTATTATTATTATTATTATTATTATTATTATTATTTTTATTATTATTTTTATCATTATTATTGAATGATTGTCTTTTTTAAAGTTTATCCATCATTATTTCATTCATTTATAATTTATAACGACTTTGTCAAATGAAGCCTGTATGTGTTCGGATATTCAGTAATTCTGAAGTGTGTTTTTGTTAATCTTAAATTATTCATTTCCTTATTTTAAAAAAATATTTTCATGTCATGTGCAATAACTTTACGTTGTTTTACCATAAAAGTTTGTTTTCTTTTCGTACAAAAGTTCATTAATTCCAAAAGAAAATCATGAAAGTAAGAGATATAATGCATGCAAGCTTAAGATTATTAAAAAGTCGGTCATTAAACATGTCTTTCAATCAATTACCATTGTGTCTGTTGATTTTTTTTTTCTTTTTTTTTTGGTTCAAGGGAATTCCCTCCTTTTTATTTCACATGGTGGGCGGTCACTATTTCTGTATCTTCTATCCATATCTCAGGGTTTTTTTTGTGGTTGATCTTTTAGGTCACGGCAGGGATCCTTAGCTGAGAGGGAAGCAATTAAATGTATAGTTCCTATTTGGAAAGATGATAGTTTTTTTTCTAATAAATTATCTCTCTAAAACTGTTGTGTATTATTATCTCCCATGGGTATCATGGAATCTGTTTGACATTTCTTGAAGGATTATTTATATTGCGTCCAGGAATGCCTCGGCTACGGCTTCTTTTGATGATGTGAGGAAAGGCTGATTTTTTGTTGTTGTATAGTCCTTATCTATTTATTTATATGTCACACGTAAATCGTCTTTGAATTCTAAGCCTGACCTATTCCAATCTTCATCGGAAAAGACCAAAAAAAAACCCCAAAAAAACCTCCCAAAAAAACAACAAAAAACAAATAAAGGAAACTAAAGAAAAAAACAAAACAAAGAATACAGACTTAGCTCAAATGACGTTATTTGTCTCTTTACTCTATTAAATCTCTTGACTGTCAAATAGTGAATGGGATCAAAATATAGATTCATATTTAATGATAACAAATGACGCAAGATGTCTATCATCTAGCAAAAAGAAATTATTACAATTATTGCTTGCCACCCTTTGGATATTACACAATTCTTTCCATCGGATCTAACAAGCCCAGCAACGTAAGTGATTGGGTTGCTGGGCTTGTTAGATCCGATGGAAAGAATTGTGTAATATCCAAAGTGTGGCAAGCAATTGTTTTTTTTTTTTTATTTTGTTTTTTTTTTCCGTTTAAACTATAGAAACCGGGATAATGTCTGGCCTTTGGGTTCCAACGAACTCTAGGGCCTTATTTCTCTGGACTATTTTACTTACCTACTTTTACTCCTCAGTTGTACGATCTTTGCTTCGTACTCGAAAAGTACCGAGTTCAATCACCCGCCGCCGCGCTGTGTGGCCTTGAGCAAGTCACCTCGCCCTAGCTCTATTTGCGGCGCTGCACTGCGGCTAACGCCTGGGTTATTCCAGTCTTTCATTGGAATAGACCCTAGAGACAAATTTTCTCTATGGGATGAATAAAGGGAATTATATTATATTATATTATATTATATTATATTATATTATATTATATTATATTATATTATATTATATTCATATAATAGTGAGCAGGAGGTTACTTGCTATGTCGTCTATCCCCCAATATCTGTTTCTGTGTTGCTTTCTGTCTTTGTCTTTGAATTTGAATGAAATACTTCGTTTTTGTCCGGGCCCTTAGCTGAGAGGGAAACAGTCTAGTGTATAGAGTTAGATTTGGGAGGTGATTTTTTTCCTTGTAAATCATCTCTCTGTTATGTAATGATAGTTATATTTTTGTTTGAACATAATACATGTATATTGTAATCATTTTAGCGTATTCCTCTTTGCGGAATCCTACGTATGCTGGTGACTGGATGAGACTTTTATATGATCTCAAACTGCTTACGTTGATGGTATGCTCTTGGAATCTACATTTGTTCCCTATTTGGACTAGATCGTTCCCCTTTGCCTTAGCATACTTTTCCCTCGGTGCTTTGATTGTAATTCTAGAATTTTCAAACCATCTCATTTTCTTCCTTTTTACTGAAAAGACCTAAATGTGTCACAAGTGCCGTAAAACCGTTAAAAACAAAAACAAAACAAAACTACCTTTTATGTTCAGGAACCACAGGGGGTCAACTTCGTTTCAAATTTGAATGGTTTTTTTTTTTTTTTTTTTTTTTTTTTTTTTTTTTTTTTGTTTCTTCTCACACTATGGGTTGCACAAGAAATCTACGATCGTAGTGGTGACAAAAGATTGAAATTTTGTATGCACTCCTTTTTTTTCGATCCATCAGGCTTCCCCTCCCACTCCCATAGCATTCATTGCTGTCATGTTGTAAGTTCACTATCTCCCCTTTAAAAATAAAATTGACCAATTTATCTACAGCTTTGAAAACGTTGCCATCGTCGTCGTCATCATCAATTATTTCCTTTTCTCTTTAAGTTAAAAAAAGAGAAGAAAAGCTTAATGGATATTATAAGTATGGAAAATCGGGTAGAAATTTTATGATGATCATCATTTATGTGATAAAGGCACTAATTCTCAACGACAAAAGACATTTCATTGACCTTAAACAATTTTTCAGTCGGTTTCAATACTGGAACATAATATGTATGTTTGACTTAAGAAGAGGCCAAAAAAAATAAAAAAAATGGTAGTTTCTATTAGTTTACATTAGACCGGTCTATATACGTTTAATGGCCTCAATATTGCTGAAAGGCTTGATATCAGCAATTCGGTTTTTAGAACGTATTTGGAAAAATGATTTGAAGATAAATTGTCAACATTAAATTACATGGAGGGATATTAAAAGTTCATACCAGCATTTCATACTAAATTTCATTTGGTCAAGCATCTTCACTTAGTCTTGTGTGTTTTTTAAAAAGTTCCTGGCAAAGAAGTCTGTGGCTGTTCATTTTACTTCAACGATAAATATAACCCTCTCCTTACCAACTGCAGGAAAATTGTCACATTCGTTACGATATAATCATCATTTTCTCATTCAGATTTCTTTTGTACATCACAACATTTGATATTGTTAAAAAAATTGTGATAATATAATAACTTATTGCTGTGCTGTAGAGCTTATATAGCTGAAGAAAATTATGTTTAGCATGTATTTATTCCTTTTGAGTTATAGTTTTAGAAATTAATGGGGTTTTTTTTTTGTTGGGTGGTTATAACGTTTTGGGGAAAATCCGGAAAACAGTCGGTATTCCGAGAGTTAATCGTCAATCTGTGACCTTCATACCATAAGCACGTTTCTACTCTCTTACAGCAGTTTCCCAGTGTGCTTTGCCTCCCATATCTTAGCTAATCACATGACTCCAAATGACCACATACCTAATAAGCATTATTTACACACTGCATATTTTTATGTTTCATGAGATAAACGGACTTCAAAGAATAACGACCCACTTTCAAGATGAATTTTAGTTGAATTAAGAAAAGAGGACGAGGAAGAAAGGGATTTATTTTATGGCATCAAGTGAATGGGATAATAAAAGTGATCCACTTACCATGCTGTTATGATATTGTTAAGGTGCGGTCCTTGTAATTATGATTCCACCGTCTGAAGTTTTGACGAATGTCATCTGAATATTTGTATTTGCTAACTTTATGGCTTTATGGGTTTACACAGCGAATCCCTTCTCTGATGATATGAAACGTTGTAAGTTCTTTCTGACTGTGACAGTTTAGGTAGGCCTGATCATAATTACTATTAAGCATGACCTATTCGTAGCGTTCGAGTATGAGAATGCACTAGAATCAACAGGCCCAACGCAAGATCATGCGTGTTCTAACATCCAAAAAGTTTTTTTTTAAAAAAAAAGGATTTTGATCTATTATATAATGCAACATACACTAAACGAACTCAAAGCGATTTACAATATGTCCCAAGCCAACAACAACGCTTGACATGTAAGCCGAGACATTACGCCTGTAAAGCGCCGTTATTATCTTTTTTCCCCCTCAAAGGCAACGCTGTTACCGGCCAGGTACACATTTTACAGTTGAGTACTGCTCTCCTCAAACTATGTAGGGATTTTTTTTCTTGTAATTTTCTTTCCCTTAACAGCGTTGTCGGTGTCGGAATAACATTGTAATAATATCGCCTAACAGGTGTCATGGCATGCTGTTGGAGAGGGACCCCTTGAAAAGCACTTAGAGCACGTTCAGGTGATATTGCTCTTTATAAAAATTCAATTTAAAAAAAAATCACCCCTCTCCAAATGTCATTTCCCATTTTAAGTATGAAACAAACATACCCAAAACGTAAATATCTATCCGCATACGCTTTTAAAGATGCCAAAGACAATTTCCGTATGCATGGTTAACAAACTTGCAAGCAGTCTCTCGTTATATGTATCAGTACATTTTAGATAGGTATTCGTTTTTATTGACCTCATTAAAAACCCCACTGGACTGTGATTGATAATGACTGGTCAATTTGTAGACACGGCAATAAATTAAATCGTTTCTGACCAGTCACACGAGTAAGACCGTGGATCTTACAATATTGGTCTCAAAGATTTTAAACATACAATCATCGTCCCGTGTTTTCAAGTTCAGTTGTTTTCTTCTCAAAATGGTTTATTTAAAACATGTGTCATATCTTCCTTTTTTGTGCGTGGTTACAATAATACCATTCCTGATCAGTGAGTTGAATTATAATTATAGTTTTGCTGTGGGCAGTTCAGCAATAAATGTTAAGTGTTACATTTTGGAAAATATTTCGACTTAAATCATGACATTGTTTATAACTGCTTCATATGTTTCATCATATATGAAAAACGAAACTAAACAAACATTAACACAATAAAAGCGAATACAAAACAATTTTGGTTGCTGCCAGTTTCTAATGCTGCTGCTCAATGATAATAATAACGACAAGCACACCTACTACAACAACAACTATTACTTCTACTACTACTACTACTACTACTACTACTACTACTACTACTACTACTACTACTCCTACTACTACTACTACTACTACTACTACTACTACTACTACTACTACTACAATTACTACTAATACCACTAGTACTACTACTACTACTACTACTACTACTACTACTACTACTACTACTACTATTACTACTACTACTACTACTACTACTACTACTACTACTACTACTACTACTACTACTACTACTACTACTACTACTACTACTACTACTACTACTACTACTACTACTACTTCTATAAAACTATTACAACTACTACAAAACAGTGCAGCAAGATTAGTTTTTGGAAAACGAAAATTTGATTATGCAACCCCTTGTTGGCCTCTCTCCATTGGTTGCCCATTGAAAAGCGCACATATTACAAAGCAGCGTGTCTTGTTTGTGTTTGACTGGTATAGCACCGGCATATCTCACAGATCACGTGGTCATGTGTAAATTTGAAGATTACACTTTAAGATCATGTAATGACCAAACGAAAATTTTGGAAAAAAGATCAAGAACAAAATTTGGTAACAGATCGTTTGTTTGTTTCGGCCCCAAGATTTGGAATGAACTACCACGTGGTCTGAGGGAGTGCAAGTCTTTACCTGCCTTTAAAAAGAATCTCAAGACACATCTTTACTGTACTTGCTTTTATTGACACTATGAATCCTTGATTTGGCTATGAATTCTTTTTTTTTTCTAATAATTTATATTGTAAAGTGCCCAGAGCATGTGTTTTACACGAGAATGAGCGCTGTATAAATGTGTATTACTACTACTACTACTACTACTACTACTACTACTACTACTACTACTACTACTACTACTACTACCACTACTACTACTACGTCTGCTACAACCACTACAACTATTACCACTATAACTACTATACTACTATAATCACTACTACTACTACTACTACTACTACTACTACTACTACTACTACTACTACTACTACTACATCATCATCATCATCATCACCATCATCATCACCATCATCATCATCATCATCATCATCATCATCATCATCATCATCATCACCATCATTATCGTTTCTCTCCAGTCCCAGGTGAGACCCAGGTGATGTTCCCAACCAATGTCATCAACTGCACCACGTACACCGCGTCTCTTCCATGCTTACCAGGAGACAGAAGTGTTTTTTGCCTAACGAATGGAACCACCGTCCGTGGGATATGTGAAGCACAGAAAGCTGTTTGCGAGTAAGTGTACCATAATCACACCACATGAGCACACTAATATTTTCTTCTTGCTTATTAACTACAAAAATCTAATAATCTAAATGAAGTGTAAGGAAATGGGTTAAGCGCCCCAAACATTCCCAACGATAATCGAAGCTGACTTTTGCCTTCAAATTTCCTATAACGATGTTTCAAGGTAACATGCCAGGCAATAAATTTAGAGAGTTTATAATTTTCCAAATCTTTATCATTTTCTAAGCTACTTGCTTCATCAGTCATGGATCATGAGATAATCATAATTTAATCTTGATTATATCTTCAATATAAAACTTGAGCTTGAACTCTTATATAGCGCAATATCCACTCAACGTGCTCAAAGTGCTCTACAAAGAGTCCCTGACCAATAGAAACATATAACATGTATAACGAGACATGGCGCCTGTTAGACGATATTAAATATTTTTACAGGGACAACGCTGTTAACAGTCAGATACTCATTTTACACCTGAGTCCAATGAAAGAATGTGAATAAAGAGCCTTCTCCAAGGACTCAAATATGCGCCGAGCGAGGCTCGAACCCAGGACCTTCCGATCCGAAAGCGAGTGTCATTCCACACGACCACATAGACGCACAACGATTCTTATTGTTATTTATAAGACACGTGCTAATATTAACATTATGCTAAGATATTAAAATTTATTATAAAGAGAATTAAATATTATGCAGTAAGTACACAATTGGTTATAGATACGGGGCACGATCAATGGGGCAGCGTGGCTCAGCGGTATGGTCTTTGCTTCGTACCGAAAGGTACCGAGTTCAAATACCCGCTACGTTGTGTGGCCTTTAGCACGTCACCTCACCCTAGCTCAGTTTGCAATACTGCGCTGCTGACGCCTGGGTTATTCAAGTCTCCCATTGGAATAGACCCTAGATATAAAATTACCTATGAGATCAATAACGGGAATTTTCATTTATTTATTTATTTATTTATTGATATAAGACAATAACCTTTTGAAGGAAGCTAATAACAGAAGTTTTAAAATATAAAATTTGATTTTCTTCAATATCTGTTGTGCCAGAACTAAATAATGTTTTTGTGTCTTAAACTATGAATAATCCTCGACGTCAATTATTAATTTGTTCCCTCTGGCGGAAGTTATCAAGAATGAAAGCATTTTCATTGATATTATAATTTTAAAACTCGTTTATCGTATTGCCTCTCTGCTCATTCATAGCATCTATCAAGTTAAATCCATTAAAATGTTATTGTTTATGTTTTTAATTATTTTTATTGGACTACAATTTACTTTGCCACTTTGTTTTATAAATTAAAAGATGGTCATTATTCGCATTTTAATCCAATCGATCGTGCAGTTTGTCGAGTGTGAGTTAGGGTGTGGCTAGTTGACGATAGGTCTTGAACTTGAACGTGAATTACACAAAGGCCATTCCATTCGATTTCCATATAATTGATGCTGACTTATATTTCTATGGCTAATGAATTCATTCCTTCCTTCCCTTTTTCCAATCTCCCAATCTCCAGAGAGCAGGCAGAAGTAGCGGACAGCATGACACCATGTTTGGAACCTGCCCCGGCCAACAACACAGCAATATCCTTCTTGAAGTCATCAGATTGTCACAAAAGTTTACAAGTCTTTTCGTCCTCGCTTCTTATGGTGTTCTGGCAATCATATTTTCCTTAAATCCATCTGATGAACTACGTAATTTTTCATGTCAGTTGATTTAAAAAAATCTCTTCAACCAGAAACTTAAACAGTCAAGCTCAATAGATTTACTCTCGCAATTAATTTTCTCTGCTGTGAACATTTTTATAAATACCAAAATAATGTATTTCCATTTTATGAAAAATGCAAATTAAAGGATTTGGTATTACAAAAAAAAAAAAAATAAAAAAAAGACAACGAGCTTGAAGTGCTTTTAACAAGCGATCCTGATATCTCAGTCGTAGAGAACTTGCATCACAAGCAAAGAGTAGGTACCGATCCTGGGTGCAGTCGAGATTTCTTCTGACACCACTCCCTGTCCAGCCAGCAGTGATTGGATGGCTGGGTTTGTTAGATTTGGCGGAGAATATTTCGGGGACTGAAGATTAACTGTTTTTTTGTGTGGAAAATTTTAATATAAAAAATGTTGAAATCAATGTATTAGCTCAAACGTTTTGTGTACAAAAGAGTGGCTGAAGTTTATATGGTTATTAACAAACAATTTGAAGAAATGTGGAGTTAGAACCAGTTAATCCTCAGCCCACGATTTTGCGATAGACTATCGTCCTATCTAAAGGGTAACTTGCTGTTACCTATGTAACACAGCAGGAATAGGGACAAACTTCAGCCTTACGTCTTGCAATATTGTTTTTATCTTAAACACAATAAGGTCTGGAGCAAACACCGCCAGGGATCGGACAGTTTCCCTGATGAAATTGTCTTCAAACCAACAGAAGAACAATTCAGAACAGTTGGGAGGGCATTCGCAAAGGGATCAAGATCAATCTTGGGTGTAGTGAGGTTGTTTTTTTTTCTGACCTCCCCCTCCTGTCTAACCAGCAGTGCAATAACTCCTGGTAGCTGGTTCTGTTAAATCTGGTTGAACGTACTTTCGATAGATGGTCTTGCGCATATCCAAAGGATAACAAGCAGTTGCTATTGTCCATTTACGATATAGAAACTAGGATACACTTCGACTCTAAGGGCATATTGGCCCTGGGAAGACTACTTTTTAAAAAAACAACTCATCTCATTTTTACCAAATATTTTCTGCTTGTGCAAAAAAAAACAACAATTTGCTGACTCCAAGACTTCTGAAAATTATTGAGACCTTTCAAATACAGATGCCCTACAATAAGGAAAGTATAGAGGTCGTACTATCAGACAAATACTGTCGCCTGTCTGGATTTTAAGTGTATGTTATGTTTTTGTTATTGGCTAAAGAATGGGGTTTGAGTCTAAAACATTCCGTGCTTGGTATTTTGTTTATTTTCGAAGCCGATATATCATTTTGGTCCATTACTTTTAACAGTTCATACTTCTAGCAGCTTAGTTTTCCTTCAATCAAGAAAGCACCATGGCTTTTTTACCTTTTATTCTGTAGGAATGCATATCGACAGTAGATCTTAGTCTTCCTGAGTTAGCTGATTAATTTGAAGAAAATGAAAAAAGAACAGAGATGGATCTCAGCAGCGGCATACGATGTTTGCCAATTTTGAAAACACTTAACGACTTACAAAGACAATTTGCGTGCTATTGCAAAATTTTAAGCCACTCACTTTGAAAAAAGTTATTTTAAAGGGATACAATATCAGAGCATGAGTGTATGATACCCGTATGTTTTAAGAATCCACGATTCCTACACTCTTACCTTTACGTGTTACCAATCGCTTCACGACAAGCTTGCGACTGCACATTGGGAACAAAGTTTGAATTCTATAAAATTAATAATTAAAAATGAGCTTTTATATAGCGCAATATCCACTAAATGTGCTTTACAAGGTGTCCCTGACCAACAGCAACACGTAACATGTAGAACGAAACATGAAGCCTGTTAGGCGATATTACAATTTTTTTCTGACAGACAACGCTGTCAACGGCCAGGTACTTATTTTACACCTGAGTACGGTGAGAGAATGTGAGTAAAGAGCCTTTTCCAAGGACTCAACTATGCGCCGAGCGAGAGGCTCGAACCCAGGACCGTCAGATAGGAAAGCGAGTGTCATACGCACAAATTCTAAAATGCAAGACTGAAAGAAGTAAATTATTCGACAACTCAATGGATTCCGATTTCGTTATCTTTGAATATAAGACATTTTCAAAAACACTTAAATGATGCTTTAAAAAATCTAATTGTGGTGAAATTTAACGCTTGAAAATCTGACATCCCCAATTATTTTATACATAGCATCATTATTATTATTAGACACGTAATAAAGGGGTAGAGCCTATTTGTTTTTGTTTTTAGACGTTTTAGGACGAGCAACCAAAAAGGGTATATCATTTTATTATCGTCATGAAACAAAGAATTCAAGGAAGCAAAGACTTATTCAGTTTATCATAATTTAGCATGTTTATTATCATGGTATCATCATCTTTGTTTTCATAACTATCGTCATGACATTCTCATCATAACAAATTGTTCATACAGATTTGGAATCACAACTACATACACGACACATTCACTCGGTAATAGTTCATAGTGCAACTTATTCATGCTCTCATATGTTGAACTAAGCTATCACACATAAAACAAAGCATGCAAAATCACAATCTCTTTCCATGAATTTCTAAATTGTTCTCAGAAATAATCACATTTTCTTATCTCCTTGTTGTCTAAATTTCAATCTCCTTCCTTCAATATAACGATAAAAATAGCAATACAATTGTTTAAAGCTTGGAAATCAAACAAACAAAAAAATAAGTTGGACATTAGCTCCAATCTATTTCACAAAGACAAATCATTTAAACGTTTAGAGTTTCACATTTGTGAACAATATTTACAAATGAAGTGAACCGAAATGCTGATTTAATCATAAAATAAATTGTTGTCTCAGAACATTCAAACATTTGTCTCTGTGAAATTGTTGATAATCGTTTTCTAAAATCATAGAATTAAGAAACGATCTGGTTTAGTATTGAAATATGATAGTATTATCCCAGCTGTCAGATGGTGCGGAGATGAACATTTTAATAAGTGAAATCTCAGTTTTCATTTCCACGCTTTTTGATAAAATCATAAGCTTTTCCATTCAGATATGACATTTCAAGTCTCAAAACAGTATAATATGTCAGTTTTTATCCAGTAAACAATACTTACTCTTTCATATTAAATTTGATTATTTCATTTTTTCAATATGTTGGCAATTTTACAAATATCTTGGCCAATTTTTAAAAATAATTTTACAGTCTTCTTAGCACAAGACTGATGGAGCAAAAGACACAAGGCATTAAATATCTTCAGATTTCATCACGTCTTGCATTGCTTATCGGTTACTGGCACTAATATTATGGTTTCTTATACATATTCATTGGATATAAGGTACATAGAAAAAAAATATATTTCTACTCAAATGTCCCATTCAAGGACATGGACAAAAAGCTACAAAACGAGACAAAAGTTTAGGGGATAGAAGACAGCAGTGTCATTGTCCATTTAATTTAACTATATTTAGTAAACATGGCAATTGTTACTTATCTATAATTTCCGCCAACCAACGCTCTTTACATGATATATTTGGTGCTTTAAATTATAATAAAGCGAAAGTGTAGAATTATTGATCGAACACGTCCTTGATGACACCAGGAGGATCCACAAATTTTAAACCTCTTCAGTCCCAAATTATTCAACTGACACAGAGCACTCGGCTCACAAGAATACACTCTGGGTTCATTCAAAAGGGTTTTCTGACCCCCCCCCCCTTCCACCTTTCTTTTCTCGCTCTCAAAACATCAACCGACAATGGGTCGCTGGGTCTTTACGATCCGATCACAAGATAAACAGGCAATTGTTTACTGTACATTTTACATTATGAAACTGAGATACAACTGTGGATAGTGTTAAACGACCCCTCTCTTTGAAAAGTCGAGGGAAACATGTGTAAATAGGTCTGCTTTAGTGTTCATCCTTACATGTACTAATTTTCTTATGTACATTTAAGTTTATCCCTACATGCACTTAGTTGCAGGTCTGATTACCCATTTCCTTATGGGCTCATCGATGTATTAGAAATCTTTAAAAAATGACACAAAATAGTGTTCATTACAACAATGTTAAACTAGCCCCATAAATGGGTTCGGATGTCGGATCTGCATAAACGTGCACATCGGTTTATCCCCAAAACCCAAGAAAAGCATTCTGCAATTTTTATTAACGTTTTAAAGAAACTAATATCATTTAAAGCAATATAGCAGTTTGTATAAACAAAGAAATTTGAAGTGACAAATCCGTCAAGAAAAGTTTATAAAAGAATCAAAACGATCTCTTCCTGTGAAATAAAACATCCGTTCTCAATCACATCGGGGGTAAAGGTTAATTTATATAAAACTTTCCTATTTTTCAGCATGTAAACAACAATAATTTATATAAGCAGTAGATGGGTATAGTTTGTGGAACTGAAATAAGTAAGTTAAATAAAAAAGATATCATATCAATGTCATCATATTCAATAATAAACAATTTGGTGAAAGAGTATATTACATGGAACAAAATGTGTTCTATAGCATCATCAAAATGATCTAAATATCAAAACATGGATGAATGAAAACCGTTTAAACAATGACGTATTACAAGATTGTATTATGACAGTAAATTAAGATTGTTTTGTTCAGTTTTTTATTTTATTTTAGACAGAACGGGAATATGTACATTTACGTGGTCTTAATTCGGTACTCAGGCTTATCAATATTGTAAATCCTGACTATGTAGCGGGAGGACACGCTCTCTCTCTCTCTCTCTCTCTCTCTCTCTCTCTCTCTCTCTCTCTCTCTCTCTCTCTTTCTCTCTTTCTCTCTATCTCTCTATTTATCTATCTATCTCTCTCTCTATCTCACTCTCTCTCTCTTTTTTTCGCTCTCTTAATATATATATATAATATATATAATATATATATATATATATATATATATATACATTGTTTCTGCACTTTACTGCGTCATCAGGGCGGGATCTTAAAATATAATTCAAGCTCCTTAAATGGTCTAGGAGATAATATATTTACACATATACTTGACATACCTTTAAATACGTTATAAAAACGAATAGTGATAAAAATCCATTGTGAAACGTAATTGTTCTCTTATATAATTTGAAAACCAGAATGGTTCATTACAAAATATTAACACATTCTAGTATCAACAGTTACGTCATTGAGCTTGCTGAGATTTGTCAAGGCTTCAACCTTGTTGATACACCACTTTATATTGTTCTTGGAAGCATTGATGTAAAACGATTATGGGAACAACGATTTTGGAATCAGCAAATAAAAATCCTAGTGTAAAAATAGACCTTAATTGACATCTACATGCATTTTTATTGTTTGGCTAAAAAATCAAATGATGTTCTTAACATCAAATAATTTATCTTGTGTGAAGACAAGCTCCATTTTCAAAGAAAGTATTTTTTAAAAAAATATTTCAAACAGTTCTTACCTTAGAAATATACAATAAAATTGGCAGATTCAAAGATTGTTTAAAAAATAACGAAATATACATAAAAGAAGACTTCAAGGGCTGACGATGGCCGAAGGAATATGGCATGGGAATCCGGATCAATACACATAATCGTGTAACTGTATCTGCCTGAACACATTATATTGGATAGAAACGTCGTGATGTCTCACCTTCTAATTTTTTAGGTACTTAAATCCTTGGAAGTGTGTATGTAACCAGTCTTACGAAGACAACTAATGAATAGGTTACATACTGAAGGTGTCCCAACTATTTTAGTAGCATGATGTTTTGGCAAATTATAAGAATTATGGGACATAACAAAGTGTTTTTATTGACGACCAGCATATACTTAGACTGGAGAATAAGATGCCATGACTCTCAGACCAGAAAATCATTTACACAAGGTTTGTATTCATTCCTCAGGAAGAGTGGTTTTACACTTCCAATGAGGTAGGAACTAGTATTTTGAAATCGCACCTTTCTTCCCTATATCTTAATGTATTAACGCTATTACAATAATTACAGGTCATCGTGTTATCTGATTATACCAGTTCTCGCGATAAAAAGAAATACATACGTTGGCTGATACAGCCGATTGAGTATACTTAGTTTTAAACGTGTACATGCTATTTATGTGCATCACTTGAAGGTCATGTAAGAGCATATGATAAAGAATATGTTACACAACACTTACAGAGTTGAGAGAGTAGAGACGATACATTCTGCAACATTATTGGGTCATAAACGCCTAAGAAAAAGTGAGACAAAGGAAGAAAGGGGGCAAATCTCAACAACAATATAGGCCTATTGTTGTCCATGTCAAGCTGTTCAATGTCTCGTATAATTGCTGGAGCCAAATTAATCTTTAATTTTTTTAAAAGGAGACACTCAGATTGTTTTCAATACGTGACTCATCGCGTCTGTCCAGTATTAAGTCGGAATGAAAAAGCGGAAGAAAACTGAATTTCAAATCAAACAGATCAGAATATGGCAATTTAAGCATGATGAAATTTCACAAATAAAACTCATTGTCTTCAATACAGTTATTTTAACTTAAATATAAAAGGTTAATCTAAAAATTCAATTTTGTAGATTCCAAAATAGTAGATTTTTGAGAAAATCGGTCATATATAATACTATAATATATAATAATAATTGACATTTTCTATATAGCGCAACGCAACAGCCACTAAACGTGCTCAAATCACTTTAAAAGGGGTCCCTGACCAACAGCAATGCTTAACATGTAGGACGGGACACGAGGCCTGTTAGAAGATATTACACATTTTTCAGACAGAGATAACGCTGTTATAAAACGTTAACGGCCAGCTACTCATTTTACACCTGAATACGGTGAGAGAATGGAGTAAAGAGCGTCTCCAAGGACTCAGCTACGCACCGAGCGAGGCTCGAACCCAGGACCTTCCCATGCGAAAGCGAGTATCATAATACAAGAGCACATAGCAGCACATAGTCACTCACCTAGATAAAATACTTAAGAAAATCGGTATTTCCCACAACGTAATAGACATTATCACACCCGTATGGCTGTCTTACGGTGACCGACACCAACAAGAGCAAAATCGCCTCGTTAGAGGACATATAAAGAAAACTACACCCAGAGATATAGAGAGATAGAAGTGACCCAACCAGCAGTCCACAGAGTTGATTTAAATGATGAAGGTTACGATTAAATGTATTCAAATTATAATCCTCTCCATCCACTAGCCTTGATAGTACAATAAATGTTCTTGTACATAGTTTATCACGCTGACTGTCGCATTCTGTTTTGGCATGTATTTAAAACTTTGTTCTTCACACATCGATCGACTTAAATGGCCCTCATCTTGGTAAAAACTCTCAAACCTAGCGATGTCCCAGGTTGAATTTTTTTGCCAAGATGTGGGTCTTTTAAATCGATCAACATTTGAAGGGCGAGTTTTCTGGCCAAATAAAAAAAATACATGCCTTTTTTGCGGTATGTAACTGGTTAATGAATATTTTTTTCATACTTTGAGGTAAGCTCTCATTCGTTGTTTTTATTATATCATTATAGGTTATGTGTATTAATGTAGCTTCTAAGAGATCCACGAAATATGCGAAGGGAGTCAGTTGTCCGAAAACTAATGTATTACAAATTTAAATGATCTTAACTAACTTTCTGTCTTATTTTATAGAAAAAAATGAAAATGATAGAAAATGCTTCATTATCAAATGTGTTTTTTTCCTAAAACGAAGACTTGAAAATATCCAATAGGGTATTTTCGCATAATATCATGAGCATAACTTCGGTGTGATATATTTACTTTGGTAACAATGTCACGCTGATTGGTGAAGAGACAACACTTTGCCTCGAACTCTTATAAGTGACGATGGCAAAAGCTCATATTTTG
>NC_088362.1:52540138-52565138 GCF_034508935.2 Berghia stephanieae
AGTTGGGTTTTTAAAAATTATTTTGTGGTCAGAGGTTGACAGAAAAATTTGTTGTCAGAATCATAGATCTCTTAAAAATCACGTTGTCAATAATGTGTGCAATTAATTGAGGTTTCAATTTTAGTTTGAACACTTTTTTATAGGATAAATGCCTTGTGCATGTTAATTAAATTTATCGGTTTCGATTAGACGTTCATTTTCAGGGATGAGAACCCAAATTGTTCATTGTTGTAATGGAAATATTTACTCTCAAACCAACGCAAAATATTGTCCGTTACAACAATGTTAAAACAAGCGCATAATTAGATTGGGTTATCAGTTCTGCTAATTTTAACACGTTGAATACAGAGCATTAAAAACAAACAAACAATCAAATATAGATTATCTCATCAAGAAATAAAAGTGTCTAAATGAAATATGAGAGGAAAAATAAATAAAATCATTCTCAAAGTAATAAGAATGTGATTTAATGACTTAAAAAGCGAAAGCTATCTCTGCTCGTTTAGACAATTCCAATCTCAAATGATTTCAGCAAAAGACAAGACTGTTTGGACATGCGTATAATTTGACATAATTGATTACGTTAATATTCAACACAGTTCATTCATTTACTCACTTTGTTTTTGGTTGACGCACATAATATGGAATAAAATGATAAGGTTGACAGCAGTCGATATCGTAGACTTTTGTCAGTAATAAGTTGAAGCGATTCAATTATTATTATTATTATTATTATTATATGGAAGTCAATGAATGCAAATCAAAGAGATTTCACAAATGATACTTAACGTTTCGCTACCCACGCCTTATGACGTATCTCATAAATATCACATGTCAGCTGGTGAGAATATTCTAGTATGCCTTGAGGTGTAAAACTTATAAACAAATGTTGTCCTTGATGTCAACCTAAAGATCTGTAAAAGTGTGCATAAAAGTGACAGGCATAGCAGAAAGAAAAATACAAGAAAAAAATCCCCCAAACAATTAGCGGATATTCTTGTATTTTCTTTTGTTTTGTCTGGCTCTGTTCCATATACACACCTTTTCAGAAATTTATCTTACACCAGTGTCTGCTCCCATATTCGTTATATGAGCTTGTTTTTTTTAAACGTCTAACCCACCTCACAGGGTATTCAGATTACTGATATTCTATTTTGCTGATCATGTGATATGTACGAGATAGGGCTTACGGCGTGTGTTGCGAAACGTCATCAGCATGTAAAAATATGGCATAAATAAAATTTCATGTTCATTCATTCGTCTCAGCAATTTGTTATTAAATCTCACTTTCTTACAAAAATCATTTTCACAAGATATTGTTTATAATGATAATTAACGTTCACCGCGGTATAGTTAATAAAATTCTTACAAGGCTTTAAGTTATTTTGCTGCAACAGAATTCACTTCGAGTAAGAAAATGACCAATTTATCTTAACATATTTCGTGATATCTATTCAAATATAAATATTTCTACATACATATACATATAATCATTACGTGAACGGAACACCCCCTTTTTTAAAACATTCATATCATGGTGGCATTGTAACACAAGTGATAATTTCATATAAATCACGTTACTTTTCATTACGTCCGCATAAAATTCATTTACTGCATTTGATAATTACATAATCGCTGCATTGTAATTATCTATTCAACATTCATTTTAAAAATACCAAAAAAATAAAATAAATTATGAAACTGTTTACTGCATGCATACACAATGATGGCCGTTTCATTAATTCACTGTATTATGAAGCTTGGTGGAACAAAGAAACATTTAAAAAAAAAGGAAAATCCGGTTGACTAATTGTTTACAAACAGCTGAAAATTAAAGTTTAACTCTCTCCTTACCTATCATATTCAGCATTTTCCCCAAAAATGGCGGGCTTACCCTGCAGAAAAATTGATTTTTAAAACTAAAACAATCTCTCTACACAACGTTGTTATGTTCTTATTGATTACACAAAGAGCATTGTGATGTACAAAATAAATCTGAATAAGAAAAATGTATATTGTGTCGTAAAAAAATGTGACGATTTTGCTGTAGGCGGTAAGGAGAGGGTTAAGTAATTTTTGAAGCTATTCACTTGTAAAATATGTAAAAGTACATTAAATAGACCACTATCAAAATGCTTTTTTAGAAATCGTCTTAAAATAATGCTTTAAACAGAAACTAAAACCTAGATTTGTCATTGAATATATTTTCATATAAATTTTTACAATTCAGATTTGGCTTTAAGAATCGCAAAGGTAACATATTGTAATTTTTGATTTAATACACTTTTAGATTTTTATTTTTTTTGGTCATTATTCCTAGTGACAATTATAACCTTAAGTGAACATACTTTCTAAACACAGTTTATGCCTATCATTAAAACATCTTACAATATTCAGTTTCTGTAGCTGATAATATTGAAGGAAGCAATCATTTTCAAATGTTTTGTGTCAAAAGATAACATTTAGCCTGATCACAACATAAAAAACTGGGGCCACTGCGTTTTCAAGGAAACCTTAATATTACGATTTGAAGTTTTTAAGCATGAATTTCTACCAGTGGTCAGTCTACCTTATATATAATCAAAATGCAATGTTGCTGATTACAGAGTTTTAAGAAAGTGAAACAAATATGTATTATGAAACTGAAAGTAAACTTCACTTTCATTAAAAACAAACAAACAAACCCATAAAGATTTTGGTGTCTTCCTTTATCACCAATCACGTAGGAAAATTATGAATTCATTCATGGCTCATTCACACTGTTGACGAAGGGGAACCCCATACCTTCCACATCGTTTATCTTCCTTATTAACCCGTTAACTGCCGTACTCTGGAAAGACATGTTTTTATTTTAAATTGACCAAAAACTCGTCCTTCAAATGTCGATCGATGAAAATGACACTTATTTTGACAACGAAAAAAACCCCCTCTCAAACCTGAAGTCCCATGTTTGAAAGTTTGTTTGCCAAGATGAGCATAAATTAAATCGATGGATACTTGAAGGACGAGTTTTCTGGCCAAATTTTAAATAATATCTTTCCAGAGAATGGAGTTAACTGGTTAAAGTCGAACTGTTATTAAATTTCATCGTTGTTAACGTTAATGACATCATTATAATGAGACAGATATATGGCAATAAAATAAACATTCCTGTCTCGCTCTTTACCCATACATGATGATTATCGAAACATTGATAATACATCTGGAAGTAAGACAGATAAGTAATATTGTTAGCTACTTCGATAATATTTTCTAGCTTGACAGTATTAATTATCATCGAATGAAGGGGGGAAAATCATTAAAATATCAGTATCCAACGACGTTTGAATATTTTAATAAGTTACGGGTATAAAGTATAAAAGTTATATTATACAATATTATTATTATAATTATTATAATTATATCAACTAGATATACAAAGTAACATGAGCAACATGGATATTATTGTTATTTGTAATTAAAACAGACTTAATATGAAGCCGTCGTCATACCATTGATACTTTTTGACATCTTGGACTTTGCGTCGTGGAAGTATTGTTGTGATTATCATTGGCCAAAACGTTCCCATCATTCCTGTCTTCCATCAGCAGACGATCCGTCGTGTTACATCCGG
This sequence comes from Berghia stephanieae, assembly GCF_034508935.2. NCBI lineage: Eukaryota > Metazoa > Mollusca > Gastropoda > Nudibranchia > Aeolidiidae > Berghia > Berghia stephanieae. Next base: position 52,543,752 of record NC_088362.1, read on the forward strand.
TAGGGGCCGAGACGTAACGAACTTCGACATGATCGTTGTCTGGAGGAAACCGCTCCGTCCGGAGTTTTCTCCGGTGGTAAAAGCCACAAATGATGAGGATGATGCAGAAGAAGGATGATATGGAAGTGCCGATAGAGATGTGGAGTATTGGAACACCTGATGAATTGGGACCTAGATTTGGGAAAAAAAACAAACAAACAAGAAACAGTAAATATATTACTTACTAAATAATAAATAACTTGCATTGTCAGAGTGTAGACTTTTTTAAAATGAATTTCTAAGTATACAAATTATTTAAACAATTTTTATTTCCATATCTGAAAAAAATAGCTACAAAATAAATTTGGAGCGAAACTTGAAAAGACAACAGAGCGAGTAAAGCGAGTACAGTAACTATATATAAGAATGATACTACTGTTTGTTATGGGGATAGATCAGGTATTCAACTTATTCAAACGGATTTTTAAGTCCAAAACGAAAATAAGTACATTCAGAATTGTAATAAAATATAGTATAATTGCTACAAAATAAATAAGGAACTTTTTTTTAAAAATGAAAGAGCGAGAAAAGATAACTTTAAATATCACGGATAATACTGTTTCTGATGGTGATTTCATCAGGTAGTTTTGTTTTCTTTAATAATTTCAAACCAAATAAATTTTTAAGATAAAGATCTGAACAAGTGTGTATGAAAGGTGCCAAAGTAAGAAAGAAGATAATAGCATGTCTGACCGGTAATCAGAAGGTATGAGGTTCGATCCCGAGTCGAGGTAGGCTGATTTTTGGGGATGTTTTTTTTTTCTTGTATTTTTCTTTCCTACTTTGTCTGGCACCTTTCATATACACTTGTTCAGATCGTTTTCTTACACCGGTGTCTGCTCCCTAGTTTCTTAATTCAAATTAATTTTTCCTCAGTCCTTTACGCAAATCAGGAACAGTTATTCGATCTATTTGAAAGTTTAACAAATTAAAATATACGTGTCATTATAACGTTTATTCATTAATGTTTATGACGATAATGAAGTAATTATTACCTATGGACTATGAGATGAATTTGCAATGGAAATCTCATTCATAAAAGTTAAACTTCAGTAAATGTTTTAAAATAAAAATGTGACCACTGAATAATGTGGTGACTATTAACGTGAATATTAAATTTAAAACAAAAACAATAAACAAAACAAAACAAAAGAATTTTTTAAAAACTTGAGCTTTTATATAGAGCATTATAAACTAAACATTCAAAGCGCTTTCCAAAGGATCCCTAGCCAACAGCAATATTTAACAAGTAGGACGAGATAAGACGCGTGTTAACTGTCAGGTACTCATTTTACACCTGAGTACGCACGGTGAGAGATGTGAGTAAGTGAGTCTTTTCCAAGGACACAACTATGAGCCGAGCGAGGCTCGAATCTATGACCTACCGATCCGAAAGCGAGTGCCATACAACAAGACCACATAGCCGCACATAGTGGGTTATTATGTAATGATGTTGTTATAATCATCGTGTTATAATTACATCATTGTTCAATTTTGAATAAAAAGGACCACATTTTGCTTTGAAGTTGACTTATAAATTAGAATATGATTATGATAATGATGATGTCGATTGCATTTATGAGATGAGCATCATCATCATCATCATCATCATCATCATCATCATCATCATCATCATCATCATTATCATTTTGATCATCTTTATTATTACAATCAAATTCATCGTCGATGTTGTCAGCATCATTATAATGACGTTGTCCTGATTCCGTGTCCAATATCATTATTGTCAGATGTGCAAAAATTTGACAATCAAAACTACAGACTATCAATTTCAATGCATTTTAAAACGTATGCACGTCACACAATTCATGAAATGCACGCAAAACGTTGTAAGAAAACATTAGTTTCATTAATCATTGACATTTTCACATGAAAACAATAGAGCTGTAGGAAAACACAATCTTTCATAATGAGTCACCATTCCAATGAAAAGTCAATGATTGATGAAAGCTTCTGTAAATGTCATTGTCATTGGCTATGTCATTCAACAAAAATCATACGTAGACGTCTATTTAGTTTACTAGAAAGCATCGTTAATTCATTTTTCGTTAAAAAATATCTTAATTACCTACTTTTAATTAATTACTCTCAATTAAGCGGAAAAACCTTAATAATTTATAAAAAGCATTGCAATTAAACCAAAATTTGATTGAAAGCAAAAAACCTTAAGTGTAAAAAAAAGCAAAAGCTGGAAAAAAAACCTAATTTCCCTCAAATTAGCTGAAAAAGAAAAAATGAAAATTAAATAAATTAAAAATAAACAAACAAACAAAAAGGAAAATGAAAGAAAAAAAGCAACAAGAAAAAAAAAACAAAAACAAAAAAAGAAACAAACAAACAAAAAAAAAACAAAAAAAAAACAAAACAAACCAAACAAACAAACAAGCAAATAAAAACTATGTTTGTCATATGATCATAAAAGTAACATCATTTTGTTAAGGTTTATTTTAAAGAACGTAAAGAAACGTAAATGAATGGAACAAAATGTATTAAATAGCTTTTAAAAAGTAATGTGTTGATTTTAGTATGAGTTTATATATGTCCCCTATTCTTCCTCCTCTCTCTCTCTCTCTCTCTCTCTCTCTCTCTCTCTCTCTATTTTGATGTTGAAAATAATTATGAAAATAGGAAAATAACACAATTCGAGAAGAGATTTTTATTTTCATTGCGCCGAAGGGTCGAGTGGAATGGTCTCTTGAGTTGTCAATCGATATTGAGCGTTGTTAGTGATTGGATGGGAGACAATGACGGCAAAAGACTCTAGGAATCTCTCCACTGAGGTTGGGGGAGATGTTAGAAAAGAGTGGACATTGCACTTCCATCTGGGAGGCCCGGGTTTCAGCCCCTTGCTTGCATTATCTTCCCCCCCCCTCCCCTCTTTGATTAAGAATAAGAAACTTAGCTCCTATAGCTGACTTTGTGACGCTACACTGCGGCTGACGCCTGAGTAATACTAGTACGGCCATATGATCTTCTAGTTTGACACACGCCTTCGGACTTAAGGTCTAGGATGTGGTTCCCGCTATAGCGGCGCATAACTGAGTCCTTGGAAAAGACTCTTTCTTTACTCACATTCGCTCACAGCACCCGCGTGTAAAATGAGTATCTAGTGTTAACAGCGTTGTCTCTGTCGAAAAAAAAAGTAATATTGTTTAATAGGCGTCAAGTATCGTACAAAATGTCAAATGTTCCTGTTGGCTTAAGGACCCCTTGTAAAAGCGCTTTGAGCACGTTTAGTGGATAACGTTTTTTAAAGTACTTTATGGGGATAGAAACTCAAGAACTGTTTCACATGAAATTGAATAGAGCGAATATGATTTAATTTTTATTCTATTTTAAGACCTGAATGACTGAATGAAAATAGTACAATTGGAATGTCATAATAATGGAATAAATTAAACACCATGGAGCTAATTGAGTATTATAATGTAACCATGAAAATACGTTAGATCGACGATGTTTTGCTAAACAGAAAATAGCTTTCTGTAGATTTCAAATTATTATGGATTGGAAACTGCTCCTCAGTAATATTTCTTCTTCTTTTATTCTCAAGTGTGTTTTTGTATTTTTTAAAAAAATGAGCTTTTATATAGAGCAATATCCACTAAACGTGTTCAAAGGGCTATACAAGGGGTCCCTGACCAACAGCAATATTTAATATGTAAGACGGGACATGACGCCATTTAGGCGATATTACAATTCCTTTCGGACAGAGACGACGCTGTTAACGGCCAGGTACTAATTTTAACCTGTATTCAAGCAGTTTATTAAGCTAAATGCGATGAACAGTCATCGTTGCACTAACAATGAGAGAAAGGCTAGCATTGACTCGATACATAAATATTGAAAGAGTATTAAGATATTTTTCAGTGACAGATGACCTTTAAAAATATCATCAAGGGCTAAAAGATGTCTAAAATCCAACAAATGGAAGATGACAGGATTAGATAAAAATAAAAATGAATTATCAAATGCTCAAATGCGTTAAAATCAGTATTTCGATTATAATTATCCTCTCACCCACTTCTCTCCCATCCTCTTCAACAAACTCTCTATCTAAACACTATCTCTCCCTCTATCTCTCTCATTCTCTCTCTCTCTCTCTCTCTCTCTCTCTCTCTCTATATATATATATATATATATATATATATATATATATATATATATATATAATATCACTCTCTCACTCTCTTTCATTCTCTCTTTCGTTGACTCATCCATAATATCGTAATTCTCCCTCTCTCTCTATCTCCCCACTCTCTCTCTCTCTCTCTCGATCTCTCTCTCTCTCGATCTCTCCCTTTCTCTCTCTCTCCCCCCTCTCTCTCACACAAGCACACTCGCACATACTCTCTCTCTCTCTCTCTCTCTCTCTCTCTCTGCCTCTTTCTCTCTCACTCACACAAACTCTCTCAAAACACGCACGCACTTACACGCAAACACACACACACACCATATATATATATATAAATATATATATATATATATATATATATCGCACACACACACACACACGCGCGCGCGCGCGCACACACACAGAGCATATTAACTCTCTTCCATCCTTCTCTTCGAGAAGTTTTTTAGTACTTAATCCACATTAATTTCAATCAATGAAAAGTAGATTGCAAGTTGTTGAAAATAGAAAAAGTGCATATAAAGTATACCAAATTATTTTATCATTGGTTGGAAACATAAAAGATTGAGGTTAATGATATGATTTTAAAATGAAGTAATTAAAACCCGTGAACCAATGCAAAGGTGAGTAAGGGGATAACATTGTGAAAAGCAAAAAGATTATAGAGATCATACCAGCAGCTGACGAGCCTAATGCAAAAAAAAAAAAAAAAAAATATTGAGATAGAGACATCAAAATGCAATTATTAGTCTACACTATTTCACACTATGGGGTTAGCAGCAATGATAACATACAATCCATCTTATCGACGTGTAGTAATTCGCAGGTCTGATAACCCGAATTGTTAGGGGCCTATTGTTGGAATGGTAACACTTTCAAATCAACACAAAACACTGTCCATTACAACCATGTTAAACCGAAGCCTGCTACTCCGGGTACCAATCAACACTAAATAATAATTCGAATCTTGGAAATAGACGTCTGTGCCGCTAAATTGAAAGGTGTTCACATTTTTACATAAACTAGTGTAAACCCCGCAATATTTGCGGAGAAATAAAGGCAGTCATCTATTATACTTATTATACTATTGTATTGTGGAAATTCACATACCAAGATCGACACGAATCTTTTGAGCCACCAGCGATCAAAATAGATTAGATCCGGTAATAAAGTCTGCAGCTAGGTGCGCGCAAATGAATTTGACAATAGGCCCTGGGCGGCCAGATAGCGATTCCTGGAGTCAAATTCAAACGACCGATCGAAACCCTATTTTTAAAGAAATAATATCAACTGAAACACTTAATTCACAGCGGACACAGTGCGGTTTAATTTGCATTTGCAAAAAACATCCTCGAAAGTATTTGAAATACAGATATTTCTAAAACTCTGTCAAGTAATCGGCAGAAAACCCCCAATTTGGATGAAAAATTGTTTTTTAAAAAAGGTTTCATCCAGTTTTGGCCACTAAAACAGTCCTAAAATTCATTTAAAGCCATTGTTGGTAAAACTTCATTTTAATGTGACTTGACATTATACTTGACTATTTACACATAGAGAGGAGTAACTAGAAACAACATTAAACTCGGACTCTATGAAGCCTTAATGGCATCGGTTTAACAGCTCTTGGTGGAAACGTTTGGTCTTCGAGTAAAACCGGATAATGATTGAGAGGGATTATGATTTGAAACATATTCAATCTCATTGTTAACCAGTTAACTGCCGCACTCTGGAAAACCACCCATTAAGAAATTTGGCCAGAAAACTCGTCCTTCAAATATCCATCGATTTAAATGATCCTCATTTTGGCAAAAACTCTCAAACTCGGAAATTACTTGAAGACTCCGCGAGGTCTAAGGTTTGAGAGTTTTTGCCAAGATGAGGATCATTTAAATAGATCGATAATTGAAGGACGAGTTATTTGGCCACATTTTTTAACTTGTTAAAGAGTTAATGGGTATAAGTGGCCAGCTTGGAGAAAACAGCACCAAGGGAGGATTATCAATCCAGCCACAACACTATTTATTTGTCTCATGCTGCTTCATGCCAGGAATTCAATCGATAGATGCGTCATTCCAAAAAAAAACAATCTTACCTAGGCTTTGATCAAAGCCGCGGTTACAAGTTTATATGAAATAAACTAACAAAAACGATGCCATCAATGGAAGGAATACGTAAGGACAGAGTCTTGGTGAACCTGAACCTGGGGGAGAAGTGTGAGTAAGTCTTGGGTTTGAACCAGACACCGGATAGTGGGGATCTCTTGGAGGTGAACCTGACAGGGGATTGTGGGTAAGTCATAGATGTATGTCACAAGAAATGTTCAACCAACGACTTTTTTTACGTGCACAATTGAAAATCATAAATTCCTCGTCGTAAGTCAGGATAATTTTGAAGCAAAGGCTGTTGCAAAACAGATAAATATTTCGGGAGGCCTTCCAAAAGCTCCTACATCCCCAGTATTCTTTTTTTTTATATATCCTAGTAGGGGGTTTGGGAGGGGGAAAACTTTTTTTTTATAATGTTCTAGTTGGGGGTTTGGTTTAAAAAAAAAAGTTCCCCCCCCCCCTCACAAACCCCCTACTAGAACATTATATTTTAAAAAAAGAATACTGGAGAAGTAGGAGCTTTCGGAAGGCCTCCCAATATTTCTTCCGATTTTATATAATGGTTGCTCCTTCAAATGAAAAAAAAAAATATAAGTCTCCGTCGAAAAAATATGTTCGGCACATTTTGCGGTCTAAAAGCATTGGACAAATTTTGGAGCTTGATACGCCCGACAGAGAGGAGTTGGTTAATTGGTAAGGTTTGAATGTTTGTATGGGAGGATGTTTACCTTTTTGCTTTCAACTGCGCATGCTAGATTTAAAATTTGATCTATATAGCCTACATATTCATGAGCGTTTTTGATGGAGTTTTGGGAGCAGGAAGAATGACTGAGGGAGATTGTTTACAAGGTTATTGGGTCTATCTGTTCATTTGTTATTTTCATGATTTCTATTTTGAAAATAAAATTTTTCCTATCATGCGCGTAAATGTAATGTCTATTGCTATGTAAGTAATTGAAATTGCTATGCTATGTTTTCCTTTGTATTTATATATTTATCTTAAGAATGTAAAGCATCTAGAGCCTGATGAAATCGGGGTACGGCGCAGGACAAATGCCATTTATTATTATTATTATTATTATTATTATTATTATTATTATTATTATTATTATTATTATTATTATTATTATTATCATCATCATCATCATCATCATTATTAAATTTGATTATGGCAGATTGTAGCATGCGCAGAAACTCCTAGTTTTGATTCTACCCTGAGAAAGAGTCGTGTTTTTACCCGAGTGACTCTTAAATTAGGTAAATAACGAGCCTTCAACGTTTGAAAAAAATACTAAAATAATGTCAATATATGATATAATCCATAGGATACCGGACCAAGGACTGTCCCTTGTGGTACTCCCGAGTCAACTCGGACAGTCACTTGCTGTATTCTTTGCGTTAGAAATGCTGTATGCAAGCCACTGGTGGATATTAGAGGTCTAACTATTTTACGTAACTTTCTAATTTATAAATATCTATATATATTTTAACCGAAGGGTTTTTGACCATAATAAAAATAAAAACGTTTTATCAGTGCCAAACAAAGTTGTCTTGTCGCACATTTTATGACATTCACTTGTACGGATTATTAATATTCATCTCAATAAGATATCAGGCTGATTGCTCGGAAACATATAACCTGTAAGAAAAATAACATTGATGCGTTCGATTTTAACATTGTTCTTATGTTCCCAAATAAGGCTTTAGGTGTCATCATCATAGTTTGTCGCTCCAACACCGAACCCACTCCACAGTATCTGTGGAGCAGACTCTTAGGTCATGGTCAGTGCAGCTGGGCCCATGCTAGCATTCTTTAAGGATGTGCTCCATCGTCTGCTCTGGGCATCCACATGTACACAAGCTAGTCTCAGCCAGCCCCTACTTTTTCATGGTTCCAGCTGTTCTCCCAATTTTTGCCCGTGCTCTGTTCAGTGTTACCCATTCATTCCTGGGGAGCTCAGTTCCGTAAGGCTTTAGGTGTCAAACTCTCTAATTTTACTTTGCCCCTAAAATTTGACAACGTTTCAATAATTTACTTGATCCTGTTTTTTATTTATAAACTGTGCTCATTAGAACTATTGAATACTTGTAAATGACACGATCTCCACTTGGCTAACTTACCGATTGAGCACGGCGTCAAAAAGATAATACACTCTACTTTGATATCTAAACTTCTTATTTCAAACAAGGAAAGATATCTATTTGGAATTAAATCTTACTTGACATTATGGATTTGGAAAATAAAAACAAAAGAAATACACAATGCAAAATTGACCATCTGATACTTTGCAATGACATATATTGATATGGCCAAGAGAAAAACAACTGGTATTTATATCAATTCTAAAGCGACCATTCGACGTCATAATCATAATTATAAACACAACCGATGACAAAACTGAGGAAAAGGGAAGTAAACCAATAAAATGGGACTCTTACTCTTACATTCAGCTTCATCGGAGTTATCTCCTTCTCCACAGTTGGGCTCTTGATTGCACTTTAGGCTAGGAGCTATACAAAAGTTATTTTTTTCACATAAGAATCCCGTGCATTCTATTCCTCCTGAATGGGGATGGGAGTGGGGAGGGGTGGGGGAGAATAATGGGGAAGAGAGAGAGGTAGAAAAATGTCAGAGAATCAGTTACAATTTTATCTTGTTATAAATGCCTGCTGCAAAGATTTCTGTTAAAAGACCATTGAATAAAACTCAATGTAATGAAAATGCATAGCATTGAATATCATAAGTCTAACCTATCATAATCTAACCTGGGTAAATAAAGCAATGAAAATGGATACAATGTCTTTGAGTGAATTTTTTTATATAGAAAAAAAAATAATAAAAAGACAAATCCCTTACAATTAAATTTAAACGGAAGATATATATCTTCAAAACGAGTTAAAACTATATCAAATCATCAAAGTTATCGTTGACCCTACACTGTGTCTATGTCTCATATAAATTATAAAGAGAAATAGTTATGATAGGAAATGATGTAACAGTGACAGATTGCTTACTCGCCGTGTGGATCTCCGTCCACGAGATTTCAAATCCTCTTCCTCCACGAGATGATTGTGAAGTTACAAATCTGTTACACAGAAGAAAAAAAATATATGTACAGTCAATATTACACTTCTTAACATCTACACTGCCTGCCTAAACTTCAATAAACACATCTTTAAAAATTGACCAGAATATCTTTGCTTTAAATATCAATCGATTAAAATTACAATCGAATTTGTCTAAATTGTTCAAAAGTCTCAAATTCCAGATTGAAGAATTCTTTTCAAATCTCCTGATGAGTAAATAAAAAAATAGACTCCACAAGTATATTCTCATGACACCATGATTTTCTCTTATTTATTAGATTTGAAGAAAAGCGTAAAGCAGTGTGATCATTTCAATGCTAAGAATGAGTTTTACACACAAAAATTGATATAACGGAGGGGTGTCATAGTGCAATATTTGACCAATGTTGATTTTTTTTTATTGGATCTCAGAATGACATCTTTCAGAGTTGTCATTCTTTGTTCTGCTCGGATCGTCATGTAGTCCTTCAGAACAATAATTAGACCCATGGATCTGGGGTTCATCTTGTTTTTTATTGCGTTAAACGGCAAATACTGATTGCTTACTATCCTTTGGATAAAAGAAAAAGAAATGAGAAAGGTATTACAACAAAATAAACCCCTGCACCCCCCCCCCCAAACAAACAAACAAACAAAAAAACCAACAAAACCACAACAAATTCCTCCCACTACAAACCATCGTTCCAACAATTATGAAAAAAAGTCCATATTTCCATTTGTTTATCAGAAGTTGAAATGATCTTAGCTCAGGATCAATGGTAGATTTTAAAAAGTGTGATGGTTTGACAAACGGTGTCAAATGTCGCGCTGACCTTTTTCGAGATATCAACGGTAAAGTAAAAATAAAACAGAATTTAGAAATGAGGGGGTGGTAAACTGAAATACATGTATAAAACTAGAGTCATTAGGCCCATTGAGCCGGAGTTTATAACGGTTTCATTAGCATGAAACGGACAAAAGCAATTGCTTGCTACCCTTTGGATAGAACGCTAGTTTTTTGCAAAGTACTTTTTTGCCAGATCTAACAGACCCACCCAAATAATCAATGCCGGGTGCACATGGGGGGCGGGGGGGGGGGGGATCCGAAAAAAAATCTCGACTGCACCCGGGATAGATCACGGTCCCTTTCCGTGTCAAACGAGTGCTCTACCAACTGATCTATCGGGACCCCGAAATACATGTATCTTTGTCCTAAATTAAGATCAAAACCTAACCTGTAATCTACTAAGGAAAGTATTGTTGCTCTGCATGTTTCCACTATTTTTTCAGATATTCGATTTTTTATCATGTGGCACGCCAAGTGAGGCCACTCTAAAAGACGAGCTTTTATGAACGTGCTCAAAGCGCTTACAAGGGGTCCCTAGCCAACAGCAAGACTTAACATGGAAGACAAGGCATGACGCCTATGAGGCAATTTTACGATTTTTTTCGACAGAGAAAACTCTGTTAATGGTCATGTACTCATTTTACAACTGAGTACGAAGTTGACGTCACTCAGGTCTTTGTTATTGATTTTTGCCATCCATGTTTATGAGTAATTCTCACTAAACTGTGTTAACCAGACTATAAACGTCCAAGGTTACACATAGTTTTGTGTGTTGGTCCGTTATACTTCCGGGTGGCAATGTTGTGAGTTTCTTGGTCAATCGCACATCATCTATAGTGTCTTGTAGGGTTGAGATGGCTGACAGTACAAAGAACGAAATTGCGTCACTCAGCTCTTTTTAATTGTCTTCAGACAGCTATTTCGGTGATTGGCACTCACTAAATTATTTCAGTCTTATTATTATAAACGCTCAAGGTTACACATAGTTTTGTGCGATAGGGCGTTACATACGGCTGGCGGATGTATCTAGTGAATATTTTACCTAAACGATGGCATCAGTCTCCAAATTATGATTACTTACGTTATTTTAAAAGAATCGTGTAGTGACATGTAAGATCTGAGGCTGTCCATTTCTTTCTTCCTCCCACAAATTAAGTCTGTCGGGGAGATCTGAGTGCTGTCGTTGTAAAGACGAATGGCAACATTTTGGCAACTGGCTGTTTGGACAAAGAAACAATGATTACAGAAAGTATAATGTAAATAAAACAAAATAAATAAATAAATAAATAAATATAATAATAATAATAATAATAATAATAATAATAATAATAATAATAATAATAATAATAATAATAATAATAATAATAATAATAATAATAATAATAATAATACTAATAATAATAATAATAATAATAATAATAATAATAATAATAATAATAATAATAATAATAATAATAATAAATAATAATTCCGTTTCAAGGGAAGACTGGAACAACCCAGGCGTTAGCCGCAGTGCAGCGGGTAAATTGAGCAAAGGCGAGATGTCTTGCTCAAGGCTACACACCGCAGCAGCAGGTATTCGAACTCGCTACTTTTCGAGTACAAAGCAAAGAACGTACCGATGAGCCCCCACTCCCCCATAAGTTATGGTTAGTTAAAATTATGATATCGAAATGATGAAGTTTGAAAATAAGAAATATATAGATAGTTAGAAGATGACGTCACTCAGGTCTTTGTTATTGTTTTTTTGCCATCCGCGTTTATGAGTAATGCGCACTGAACTGTATTAACCTGACTATAAACGTTTATGGAAACACACAGTTTTGTGTGTTGGTCCGTTATACTTCCGGATGGCAATGTTATAAGCTTCTTAGCCAAGCGCATACTATATATAAAACCATCGTTAAAATTGTTAAGCAAAGAGAGGAATGCAATTGATTCTCTCGAGTTTAATGTATGATAATGTATTCTATAAATTGATTTTAGAGGACATACAAAAAATGAAATTTTCATCCCATACATTAAACATCGCCTGCTGGACGTCCTCTCATATTTGTTCTCTCATAATATGTATCTCTGAATATAGCTAGATACCCATTCACATCTACATTGAAGGTGGCAATGCGTGTAGAGTTCGCTGATTTTCCTGGTTATGTGTTTAACTCTTTTTCTCTCTATTTTTCTATTTTATCATTGTTCTTGACGCTGTTATATTCCATTCAGTACTTTTTCTGTTTCAAAACAGCCTTAGGCCGACTATTACTTTTGCGGCTATATGGTCTTGCTCGGCGCATCGTTGAGTCCTTGGAAAAGGCTCTTTACTCACATTCTCTCACCGTGCTCAGGTGTAAAATGAGTACCTGGCTGTTAACAGCGTTGTCTCTGTCCGAAAAAGAAATTGAAATATCGCCTAACACTGGTCGTGTCACATTTCAAGGACCCCTTGTAAAGCGCTTTGAGCACATTTAGTGAATCTTGCGCTATATTCATCGCTCAAGTTTATGTTCATTGTTTACTCCAGTCAAACCACTGATATACGAAAAGACACATTTTATATAAAACAAATACTTAATCCATGATTGAAATACTGAATGATATTTAAAGGTTTTCTAATTTCCTTTATGAGTTCGAGATGTATATAAAATCTACATGTACTATGTTAAAACAAAGTAGTTCCTCAGAGCCATTAGGAACACGGAGCCGGAGTTTATCCCGGTTTCTAAAGCGTGAAAAGGACAATAGCAATTGCTTGCTACCCTTTGGGTAGGACGCTAGTCTATCGCAAAGTACTTTCCGCCGGATCTAACAGCCCAGCTACCCAATCACTTTCCGCCGGATCTAACACAAAACTTGCTGATCGAGACACCTCGCGCTTATCCTTTTGGAGGCCATCGGTCATACATTACTATTATTCTACAACTCCCCATAAATAGTAACGCGTAATGATATCAAGCTTACAATAATAGTATGTGAAATCAGATTATCAAACGTTGAATTTCACACCAAAAAATATAATTTAAAAAAAAGAAGTGTGTTTTTTTGTATAAGTATCTTTAAAAATATTTTTTATTCATAGATGACGAAATCAGAGTCGATTGAGGGGGAAAATACACAAGATTTCTTCGTTTTTGGAATTTGAACTTTGTTCCCCACGCGCACTTGTAAGCCCGTGCAGCAATTGGGAGCACGTTCAGAATTAAAAAAAAAAAAGCAAGAGTGCAAGAATCGTATATCAAAATCAGAGTACTTACATTTCGCTCCATTCCTTCCAAATTCTCCCTCCATGTTGAATTCTGTGAGTTCTGCTATGATTCGATTCTCCCTGGAACTGGCGGTGACCGTCCACTCTGAGTAGACTTCTGCCGGGTAATTGGATGGGTAATGTGGACTCATAATCACACCCCCTGTGCCTCGAGCATCGATATTTGCCGAAAATTCTGATATGGGGAAAGGGGTTTGTTAATAGGGAACAAATGTGTCAAAAAAAACTGATTCTAATCTCATTGGAAGTGTAAAACCACTCTCCCGGAGGACTGGATACCTACCTTTGTAATTGATCTTTTGGTTTCGGAGTGATGGCATCTCATGTTCTAGTCTAAAGTTATGCTGGTCGTCCATCCTCGCTCATATACGTTGCGTAATCTTAAGAATGTGCCTATACAGCGTGCTACTAAAAGGACTGGTCACCTACACACTTCCAAGGAATTTGGAAACGGAATAGTAAAAGGTGTGACGTCACGACTTCTCTTCACTATTCATTTCACTCCTAACACTTGTATGCATTCATTGAGAGAGCAACGTGTCCTGATTGATGTCTATGTTTTTCACGGCTTACAACTTTGTGTGTTATTTATAATAAAGAAACTAATTTGCATGGAGACTGATTATTTCAAGTTCGAAATCTGAAAAGGCACGTACAATACAGAGCCAGACATTGAGGAAATAAAATAAAACGAAAATAAAACCATCAAAATTGTTTTGAAAAAGGAAAAAGAACAAAAACCAACAGACATTGGAAGAAAAAGAATCCCCCTAATCACCCCAAAATACTCAAATGACAAACAATGCAAACATAAGTAAAAAAGACAAAACAAGGAAAAAACAAAACAAAACAAAAAAAAACTCAGACATAAAAAACAACAGCAAAAAATAAAATTAAAAATAAAAACAACTCCCCCCCCCCCACACACACACACAACCAAAACAACAACAAAAATAACCCCATCAAAATCAACAAAAATGGTAATTACACACCCTTTCAAGTTAAATAAAAAATTATCTTACATCAGTGACGGTCCCTCAATTTTTACTTTTATTTAGCAAGGCATCCAAAATAGTGATAAAAGGGCGATTTCATTTGCTAATGATTTGCAGATTCAAATAGATGTAAACATCAATATATTCTAATTATTCACCACGTAATCTTTCAGCAAGATAGCTTCAACAGCATTGCAACGGAGTAGAAACAACAAATATCTCGGAAGTAAGTCAGTGAGGGCCGCAAAAACGGGAGGAAATGTGACATTTTATTAGTTTTCAGCAAAGCTTACAGCTTCAATATCTAACTACAAATCACAACATTAAAATCAAATCATTTTGGGGGAAACATGGGGTAAAATGCAGACGTTGTTTCCTGCAGCTATAAAAAGTTTATAAAAAAAAAAACAACGATGAAGTTATACAATCAAAATGGAGCGAATATTTAACCTCATCAGTGTTTTTTTCCAGTTTACTTGGTGATTTAGTTGTATCGTTTGAATGCATGCTAGTTAAATAAAATGTGTTATTAACAATTACACAAAATCTTTGAAGCAAATAAAAATATTAAAATTCTACGTCGTTGGGCAGCATGGGATACTTATAAATTAAGCAGATGGTATACACACTTTAATTCTGTACTTAACCCATCACATGCGGTGTTCGTTTTTACTCTAATCTGACATCACATCTCTTCGCTTTCACCAAGAACGCAGTGACAGAAATGCAATTTGGGTTTCAATGAAGCCACGGCCTCGTGGACACGGGCATTTATGCCTTATATCAGATGAATAAAATCATTTCCACCGAAAGTAAACACACTGATAGCTTTATGTCACAATTATACAACAATTAAAACTTAGTGAAAAGCCTGATGCAGCGTGACTCAGCGGTATGGTCTTTCCTTCATACCCTAAAGGTACCGAGTTTGATGACCACCGCCACGCTGTGGACCTTGAGCAAGTCACCTCGCCATAGCTTACTTTGCGGGCAGCCCTGTAGCTGAGGCCTGTGTTATTCCAGTTTTCCAGTGGAATAGACCCTAAGAAAAATTTCCCATTAGGGACGAATAAAGGAAGTATATTTTTATTTATTTATTTTAATTTCAGCACAGCTGGACTTGTACCGAAGAAGTCACATGATGGAACGAGTGTCATAGTTTTTGCCATTTGTAATCTATGCTTGAGTGGACCTAAGCGATTTTACCAAGGGAGCAACGATTGCGCCATTAAATTCCAGCTTGCATCGCTGTGACCACTCTTCTAGTGAAAACGGTAGCATGACTCGCTATAGTTAAAACACATCTTGACCGAGCGATTTTTACCACGAGAGCAGTAATAGCGCCATTACAGTCCAATTTGCATCGCTGTCTCTACTCTTCTAGTGAAAACAGTCTTGTAAATAGTAAATACGAATCCCGCCTATGAAGGGTTAAAGAGTTAAAGATTAAATCCGTACCATACTTACTTCCCGATTTATTCAGGAATGATCTCGGCATAAACTTGTAATGGGCCTTAAAACCAACGTATCCGTCTTTGCTGTCCGAATGAAAAACCATCTTGAGAAGTCTTGAAGTGGCGTAGGGACCGGGGAATGTTTGACCACAGTACTTTTCTGTCAATGTGTAGTTTTCCGATTCCCTGGCTCCGATGTTTTCGTAAAATGCTATGTAATCCCCCGTGTCGCATCTGGTGGAGAAATCAAAACATTGGAATCAAGACGGTGATAAAGAGTCCTGATAACTTAATTTTAAAAAATTATGCCCTTCCGCCACGACATCAGGGATTACCCATGTTGTCCAAGTGAGCAAATTGGGAGTTAATCTTGTTCAAGGAAAAAAACGAAAGTATCTGAAGCGGGGCTCGAACCAGGGACCTTCCGGGTCACAGTGCAATGCCTTAACCGAAAAAAAAAACCATCTAAAGGACCATTTTTGACCAACCGTCTCATAACGGTAGAAACTAGTTAGCTGCCTTTACCTTGAAAGCCACTTTAGGGGGCAGCGTGGCTCAGCGGTACGGTCTTTGCTTCGTACCCGAAAGGTACCGAGTCCGATCACCCTCCACTGCGTTGTGTGGCCTTGAGCAAGCCACACCGCCCAAGTTCGATTTGTGGCGCTGCACTGCGGCAGACGGCTGGGTTAATTCAATCTTCCCTTGGAATAGACCCTAGAGAAAACATTCCCCTATGAAATGAATAAAGGGAATTTTTATTTTTAATTCTCAATTTCTCTCTCTCTCTCTCTCTCTCTCTCTCTCTCTCTCTCTCTCTCTCTCTTTCTCTCTCTCTCTCTCTCTCTCTCTCTCTCTCTCTCTCTCTCTCTCTCTACCTATCTCTCCCTTTCCAAAAATATTAAAATTTGGACTTACGAAACTGTTTTTTCGTCCGACAGAGAAAAGGCTGTGAAACTAATGATAACCATATCGCCTCTCTGAGGCCTGAAAATGTATTCACAGTTTGTGTTCAGTGGGTAGACACCCGGGTGTCGTGGAGAGTTAAAGGTTCCCTCCCTTCCCTTCTTCTCGTCAATGGCTGAACTAAAGTAATGGAACTTGCACTCCCCATCCTTTATCACTTGTCCTGGGATTGCGAAATCTGGAAAGAAGAATAGACGACATGAGAGAAAAGGGGAGACAGAGAGAGAGAGAGAGAGAGAGAGAGAGAGAGAGGGAGAAAGAAAGAGAAAGAGAGAAAGAAAGAGAGAAAGATAGAGAGAGAGAGAAAGAGAGAGAAAAAGCAAGAAAAAAAAGAAAGATAGATAGATAGATAGATAGATAGAGAGAGAGAGAGAGAGAAAGAGAGAGAGAGAGAGAGAGAGAGAGAGAGAGAGAGAGAGAGACAGAGACAAAGGGAGAAAACATTGAACTTTGAGTACATCATTGAGATGAGAAAGACTGTATCAATATACAATGACAACAAATATAACAACATGGGATAACATATAACAACAATAACCAAACGGTCGGAAAAAAAATTGTAAATGATGGTTCGGCCGTTGCTAAGCATTCACCAATCAGAATATTTCCTGCCATTTACCCCGATTCGTCCACTAGACTATTTATTTCCTGTATGAAAACTGCCTGAGATACCGCCTAAGACCATGTCAAACATACAAATATGTCAGGCCCAGTTAGTGAGTATTTCCCACAACCCTTTGGCACACTGATAAAGGAATTGCATCACAAAACCTGACGACACGTTGCATTTCTTTCAATCATCTCTGTTGGCTGTTATTCTGGGTGATAGGCAAGCACTTAAGGTGACTATGGGTCTTCAGTTTACGGTTGATTTCAGGGCCAAAATATACTTTATTTAAATTTTTCATGTCAAAAATAAAACAACTTAATTGTTTATTCGACTAGTTTGAATAAAATTTACGATAACTAACGTTATTTTCAAAAGTGTATGCACTATATTTTGATTGAAGAACTGAAGGCTCATAAGATAAGGGTTAAAAAGGCATCCATGCCGGGAGCTTGACAACAAGAGGTAACAATTTCGCCTAATGGGCGCGCCTAATTAAAGACGTCATGTCTCGTTGTCTATGTTAAGAAATTAATGTCAAGGCCATTGAGCTCGAGATCTCTTTGAGCACGTTAAGTGGATATTACACTACTAAATGCTGGTGTTCGTTTTGTTTGTTTATTTTAACATCCGAGACATAATGCCGTTTTTGTGGTGATGTGTTACAAATGTGACCAACTAGCTTAAAACCGATTAAAGTTGATCCGAATTCAAAGTAAAAATCACATTAGGTAATCACAACATTTCAGCTTCTTACAGTTAACACATACAAAATAACAATACTTATTCTATTTAATTAACCATAATATTATCAATCTCACTCTTTGTTCTAATTTAAACTTTAAAATTCAGTTTTCTGAATCGTTGTTCAACTATTTAATTGACGTAGTCTGGGAATATTTGTATTTAAAAATTTGGCCACAAAACTCGTCCTTCAAATATCGATCGATTGAAATGACCCTCATTTTGGAAAAAACTCTCAAACCTGGGACTTTGCAAAGTCCCAGGTTTGAGAGTTGTTGCCAAGATGAGGGCCATTTAAATCGATCGATATTTGACGGACGAGCTTTCTGACTATTTTTTTTAAAATACGTGTTTTTCCAGATAAAGTAGCTAACTGGTTAATTTAACATAATATCGTGTTGTGACGATCGGTCACAGATGATAGTAATAAAGTGATTTAACAGATCATACGTAACAAGCAACACGCATCACGTAACACGTATCACACATATATCACATAATCATTCTCATTATTACGTAAAATAGTGTTGCTATAAATATGCGATTTCTATGAGTCACGAGAATATTTACATTGTGGCAACCAATCAAAATTCGCACAGTGGCACAGTTTTCAAGTATAATGAGATTGATCATGTGTTATATATATATATATATATATATATATATATATATATATATATATATATATATGATGCGTGATGCGTTAAGCATGATACTTATGATCTACTATACTAGACCTATCAAATAGCTTAATGTTAATCTTACCAGTGATGAATCTATAGCTTGCCACAAATTTGCCTCCTTTGCTACCAGTGGTATTGAGTGTTATGACCATTCTGGGACCTTTGCTGTCGATGGTATGAGGCATGATTGTGCCACAGTATTTATCCTTCACCGGTCCAGTTCCTAAATGGCTGTCTTTACTCTCGCCAATATATCCAAGAACACAGCTACAGCGGGGAAAAAAAGAGTAATAGAATAATAATAATAATAATGATAATAATAATAATAATAATAATAATAATAATAATAATAATAATAATAATAATAATAATAATAATAATAATAAATAAAATAAAAACAATAAATAATAATAATAATAATAATAATAATAATAATAATAATAATAATAGCTTAAATATCATTATACGTAAAAATATCGTCGCTTAAGAATTGTTTTCAAGCCGAAGCGTTTGTTGTTTGAGTCTCATAATCGTGACGATGATATCTTAACTCATTGCGTGACGATTCCGTACTGAGAAAAGGGAAGTTTCAGATAACGCCTTATAGCGATGAGGTCTTCGATGGAGATAAAAATCATATATAATCGTAGCCAGTGTTATCGAATAAAGTCAAAAATTAATTGAAAAAGTAACTGGAGCATTTGTATGGCTATGTGGTCTAGTGGTATGGC
Organism: Berghia stephanieae; assembly: GCF_034508935.2. Lineage (NCBI taxonomy): Eukaryota > Metazoa > Mollusca > Gastropoda > Nudibranchia > Aeolidiidae > Berghia > Berghia stephanieae. The sequence goes on from NC_088362.1 coordinate 52,563,401, forward strand.
ACTTGCTTTCGAACCGGAGAGTCGAAGATTAGACTTCCACTCTGAGCGACGCATAGTTCAAACCTTGGAAAAGGGTCTTTACTCACAATTCTCCAACCATACTCAAGTGCGAAAATGAGTATTCGGCCATTGAAAGCGTTGTCTCTGTCGGAAAAAAAAATGTAATATCGCCTAACAGGCGTTATGTCTTATCCTACATGTTAAGTGTTTCTTCTGTTGGTTATCGGTGTCTTGTAATGCGCTTTCCGTACATTCAGCGGATAATGCTCTATAGATAGTGTGCGCTTGGCTAAGAAGCTCACAACATTACCATCTGGAAGTATAACGGACCAACACACAAAACTATGTGTGACTTTAAACGTTTCTGGTTAATACAGTTTCATGAGAATTACTCATAAACGCGGACGGCAAAACCAATTTTAAAAAAACCCTAGTCACATTAACCTCATTCTATCTATACAAATGCTCAAATTATTGAAAGGCAATACTGTCAATACATCTTTAATTGTTTCTATTTTCTTATACATGTAATATTGCAACACACAAATCGCCTACACATTTATCTATTTTGACTGATATTAACGTTATAATTATTTTGGCGATTTGTCTGTTTTCTGACAGTTGCAATATAGATAGAATGCGCTTGGCCAAGGAGTTCACAACATTGCCATCCGGAAGTATAACGGACCAACACACAAACTCTGTGTAACCATGAACTTTTATAGCCTGGTTAATACAGTTTAGTGAGAACAACTCACAAACGCGGATGGCAAAAACAATAACAAAGGCCTGAGTGACGTCATCTGCATACTATCTATACGTGCCATTTATAATTGATTACTTCCCCTGTCCCTTCCCAAAAATGAAATAGACCGAGAACATCATATTAGTAGCTCTGATAACCGGACGCAATTAAGGGCTGGATTGAAATTGTTAGAACGGACAATGTTTGATAATATTTTTATAACAACAATGAGTTAATAAGAACTTGCGTTATCAGACCTGCAAATTCTTATACGTCGGAGAACAAAATATAACATTCTGTACGTGCTCTATGTTCACCAAAAGAAAATGCTGGTTCATGATAATTAAGAGCTTATATTTGGGATATTGATTTTCGTGTTGTTTTTTTTTTTCTATGCTCGCTCCAAGGCAGCATCTCTTTTCTCTTTACTTATTTGTAATAATCATTAAAATCTATTAGTAATTTAAAGAACACAATAGGGTTCAATAGTCTGATGTCACGTCGCCTAGCAACGAGCAGCTTGGTTCTAAACAAGGGAAATTGGTACTTTTTATTCTTCATGCTGGCTAGAACTTTTTCACATATCATGTGATCAGAATGTATAAAATTCAAAACATGATCAGATTTATAATGTTTTTCTCCTCTGGATACACTTTTATGCTCGTCGGAATAGTATTTCATAAGGGCGTCCGCCATTGTTCCGATAGTTTAGAGCCAGTTACTAAGTTACTCTGCGTCATTACGGGGGAAGTGACGTCACGAGTGTTGAAGAGTATTGAGGCTCAGCCAAATAGTCATTTTTCTTTGTGAGGTTATACGCAAAAATACTCTAATCCTAAGTTATTTGGAAAACCAAATCTCGACTGCACTCGGGATCGATCTCGGCCCCTTTGCGTGTGAAGCGAGTGCTCTACCAACTGAGCTAACGCGAACCCAGCAGTGAATGAGAATGTTAAATATGGCAGAAAGTACTTTGCCATAGACTAACATCCT
>NC_088362.1:52570138-52627638 GCF_034508935.2 Berghia stephanieae
GTAGTAGCTGGATCTGCTAGACCTGGCGGCAAGTACTTTACGAAAGACTATCGTCCTATCCAAGGGGTAGCAAGCAATAGCTCTATCCGTTTAAAGCTATAGACACCGGTATACACCGGCTCCATGGGCCTAATTTAATGGTCCTAAAGACAACTTATTTTTAACCATGTTAAATCATAGCTTTATATCCCCCCCCCCTTTCCCCCAATTACGTCACGAGTTAACGAGTACCTAAAGAAAATGAGAAGTATTCATGGAACACTCGATGAGAACAATAAATGTATTTGGTACTACCTCCATGCACTCCTTAAGACAATTCGCTGTTTGCCCGTTAAAAAAAAAAATAGGCAGTGATATGTTTTGTGTGGCAGGAAATAAGTGGTCTTGTTGTATGGCACTCGCCTGCGGTCGGAAGGTCCTAGGTCCGAGTCCTCCTATGAGCGGCGCATAGTTGAGTCCTTGCTTTAAAAAAACTCTCTTTACTCACATTCTCTCCCCGTACTCATGTGTAAAATGAGTACCTGGCAGTTAATAGCGTTGTCTTAGTCGCAAAAAATGTATTTTCGCCCTACAGGCCTCACGTGTCGTCCTACATGTTAATTGTTGCTGTTGGCTAGGGACCCCTTGTAAACAGCTTTTAGCACGTTACGTAGACATTTTGCTATCTATATAAAATGTCTTTTATATAACAAGAAAGGATTTTGTCACCAAAAAAAATCAATGGCATAATCAACACAATAATATTATGAAAACTCTAAAGTCAGACAAAAACCAAATAACTGGTACTTTCCATACTTACCGAGTTTGACAAACCTGTCGCTAAATTCATATCTAAGGTTGAAACCACGTCGTTCAAATTGGAAATCGGCGTTGCTTTGGTAGGAATGCTCATCAAAATCAAGTCGATCTTCTCCAGTAGTGAATACCAATCTCATGGATTCCCTGCTCGAGTAAATGACAGTTGACCGGTTGTAGCTGCCGCAGAACTTGCCAATTTTTTGGTCATGCTTTTTGGTTCCGTCGTATATCGTCAAATAATCAAAAGGGCAGCTGTGAAGATACAAAGTTATCATAGAAAGTTAAGCATGATATATTGTGTCTTTCAGTTTTTAAATCATTTTACCGTTAATTTTCATCTCTCTATAGGTACAGTTTTTCCCCTTCAAAACGTTAAGCATCATTTTTACTTTTATGTTTAGATTACAATACATGTTTGGTTATTCATTTACAGTCCTTCATATTTTCCTAATGTTTCTTATAGTATCGTATCATTTGAGAGGTAATTGGTTTTAACCTTCTTTAAATTCTCTGTGTAACTTTCATGCATAGATTACACTTTTTCAAAGTTATATAAACAACATAAACTGTTGATTTCATTAGTTTTTTAATCATATAGCTCTTTAAAAGTAGACGTCTAGTCAATATTTATCATGACAAATAAGCTGTATGTTTAAACTATCTATCTATATTTAAATCAAATATTCTTCTTATTTTAAGTTATGGACGATACGACAATCATTCTTGAACCATTCACAACAAAAAAGATATTTTGAGGTGCTGATTGTTTATATCATATTTCTTTCACTGTTTTCGATTTTCTAAAGAAGTTGGATAATCAAGCAAATAATTACTGGATAGATGGTAGTGGGAATAGCAAACATATAATTCTACTGTGTAAATCCACATAACTTCAACGAACGTCATGGTAAGAGAACAAATTTAATGATAATAATAAATATGAAAATTAAATTTGATTTGGCCATTCCTGAAAAGTCAATTATTGTATATTATTGTATAATTCAATATTTGATATTTTTTGAATAATTTGTTTAGATGGAAGTATTACATTTCGCGTGATAATGATAGTTTTAGGAAATTGCCAACAAGTGTAATAAATCTGATACGTTAATTGATTATTCCCATAAACATCAGCAACACATTTGAATCGACTGCAAAATTAATTGTCTATTCTTTTTAAGTCGCAAGAGGAAAGCTTTTGTGACAAGACGAGTTGGGGGATTTCTGAGAAGTGCCATATGAAAATGTGATGATTGTTGAAAGGGCTTTTAATTTTTTAATTGAGCTGCTATATAGCGCAATATTCACTTGATGTGCTCAAAGTGCTTTACAAGGGATCCCTGGCCAACAGCAACATTTAACATTTAGGACGGGACATGACGCCTGCTAGGCGATGTTACACATTTTTCGAACAGAGATAACACTGTAAACAGCCAGGTACCCATTTTACACCTGAGTACGGTTAGAGACTGCGAGTAAAGGGCCTTCTCCAAGGACTCAACAATGCCCCAAGCGAGGCTCGAACCCAGGACGGTTCCGATCTAAAAGCGAGTGTCATACCACTAGACCAAATAGTCGCTTTTAGATATCATTTCTTCAACAACTTGTAAACCTAGTCAACAATTAGAATTAATTCCTTGTGTTATATTATATGGTGCCATTTTAGTCAAGTGAATGTTGTTTATTTATTTATCTATTTATTTATTTATCTGTGTATTAATTCATCTATTTTTATTTACTTATTTTATACTTACCAATCTATTTATCTACTTTATTTCTTATTTGCTTTGGTCCATAATTGATTTTACCTGTTTTGATTTGTTAACTGGAAATTATATGTTAATCTTTGTTTTATATTGTCAATTGCCGCCTAAAAATAAATCTTTGAATTGAATCGAATTGAACTTTCTTTTTATGATTGTATTGTGGTATTAAACTATACCAGAGCTTTCTCCATTCCAACAAAAAGAAAGTTGGGTTAATATTGGGTATTATACAAACAAATTTGAAGTGTCCCACGTTGCATTTATAATAAAATGACGACAATTCATATTGGACTGTTTCAATTTTCTTTAAAACATAACTATGACTATGACATCTATTTTAAAGAACTCAATACATATAAGAATACCTCACTTTTAAAACAATCAAATCTTATAGAATTTTTTTAAAATTATGATATATAACCAAAGAATTTGTAAAACAACATGAATTGGATATTATTAAAGTGCCTAGTATCTTACCCATCTAGGCATTCAAAACATTTATTCCTTCATGAACAATACACCAAATAGAAAGCATGCAAGTTTGTGATATTATCTTATAAATCCTATTTGATATATCCAAAAAATGATGCCAGAATAACATAACTCATGCAGGTTATGTCGCATTGTCAACAACTTAATTAGTATAAAATAAAGAAATAACATTTCATTGCCAGTAACAAGAATTATATCAATTAAATTATAACGACGACAATTATATATAAAAAATTTATCTAATTCACAAAATGGACCAATATATTGGCATAATCATATCTACTTTCGATATCTTCTACTTTCAATTAAAAAAGATACACCAACCTTATCCTATCGTAGTCTCCTATTTCCATTTTTAAAAAGGCTATGAATGTCAGTTTGATCAAGTTTTAAACATGCTGACTTCAGACAAGTTATTTTTGTTTCACATCATGTGTTTACAAAAGAAAAAAAAATCAGGGTTTTCTAGAAATCTTTTTGAGAAATAAGCGAATATAACACATATCTATTAAATATAAACTAAAATCAATAACGATTTTTCTATTCCTTAGAGCCATAACCGACGTAAATAATAATAATAATGATAATAATAATAATAATGATAATAATAATAATAATAATAATAATAATAATAATAATAATAATAATAATAATAATAATAATAATAATAATAATAATAATAATAAGAAGAAGAAGAAGAAGAAGAAGAAGAAGAAGAAGAAGAAGAAGAATAACAATAATAATGGTGATAATATAATAATAATAATATAATAATAATAATAATAATAATAATAATAATAATAATAATAATAATAATAATAATAATAATAATAATAATAATAATAAACAATGAATATAATAATAACGATGTCAACATGCAAGATATGATATACGTTGAGAACAGTTCGAAAAGGATGTCACAAATAGTAAATTTCGTTGTAAATATGTATTACTATCAAAGATAATAATATATCTATGAGATCAATTCTGGACATTTACTTATAGCAAAGAGTTTGTCGAAACACACACACAAAAAAAATAATTTAAATAATTATTCAATTTAATCGTATACTATCTATCTCATTTTATAAGTTATAGATTATTAATCAACGTCAGTAAACTTTTTGCATTGAAGCTTAAATATTATTAAGCTACTGTTTTAACGGAAAAGGGAAAAAATATGGTTTTAAGGAGGGAAATCAGAAAAGGAATTTTAAATAAAAGGGAAAGAAAAAATATAGAACTATAGCGAAAGTCAGGAACAAATATCAAGTTCTATGTTTCTAGAATGATTGTCATAGAATGATCTATCTACCAATCAAAGCTATAGCAATCATATGATGTAAAATTGAAGACTAAAAAGCAGTTCAAACAAAAGCAGAACGTCGAATCAATAATTGGATTAAGTAAGAAATGAATAGAAATCTATTGGAGATTACAACATAGACAAAACATATCAACAATAATAAGTAAAGCTATCATCACGAATAGGCACAACACAGCCATTCAATTTGAAAGCGTTGTCTAACCTAGCCATAGTCACGTCTATATATTATAGGCTTCAATAGTCGTGACGTCACTTCCCTCGAAATGACGCATAGTAACTTAGTAGCTGGATCTAAACTATCGGAACAATGGCGGACACCCGTATGAAATACTTCTCCGACGAGCATAAAAGTGTATCCAGAGGGGGAAAAAACATTTTAAATCTGATCATGTTTTGACTTTTATACATTTTGATCACATGGCATGTGAAAAAGTTCTAGTCAGCAATAAGAATAAACAAGAACAGATTTTCTTTGTTTAGAACCAAGCTGCTCGTTGCTGGGCGGACGTGACATCAGACTATTGAATCCTATTGTGATACTAAGCTGCGAAATGTTGTGGACTGTGCGGCAGTTAACTAGTTAAACATTTTGTTTCCAATCTACTCAATTCTTTTCTCTTTATCTGGATATTTTTAAAGACATTTCCTATACGTCAAAAAGTAATAAACAAAAATGAATATAACATCTTCAAAAAAAAAAAGATGTAAATTCCATACACGGAACATTTCGGGCTCAAAACCCTTCTTCAGCCAACAAAAAACATTTCAGTGTTGTTAGCTGAAGAAGGGTTTTGAGCCCTAAACGTTCCGTGTTTAGTATTTTGTTCTTTTTACTTTTTGTTGAAGCAGTTATATTCAATTTTGTTCATTCCTTTTTGACGTATAGGAAATGTCTTTAAAAAACCAACACATCTAGATAAGGAGAAACAATTGAGTAGATTGGAAACAACTCTTTGACTAGTTAACTGCTTCACTCTGGAAAAAAATTAATTCAAAACTTATTTAAAATCTTGGACAGAAAACTCGTCCTTCAAATATCTATCGATTTAAATGACCCTCATCTTTGCAAAACCTTTCAAACCTGGGACTTTAAGGAAGACTTCGCGAAGTCCCATGTTTCAGAGTTTTTGCTAAGATAAGGGTCAATTAAATCAATCGATATTTGAAGGACGAGTTTTCTGGCCAAATTTTTAAATACGAGTTGTTTTGTTTTTTCCAGAGTACGCAGTTAATAGGTTAAAAGCATGCAGCTAATATATCTTACATTGTAATTAATCTTATCTTATATTTTAAAAAGCTAACTGGGATAGTAATCCTTTCAATGCCTTATACATGACATGATATTGAAATCATCTTAAAACATCAGATGTGTTTGTTGTTTATGACAAATATTAATTACATTCGTATCTTAATGAATCCAATTCTTTGTCGATTAATTTCGTAAATGATTTTACTTTTACGAAATTATTCTAATATATTGTGTTTAAGAAACCATCGTCAGTTTTCTTGGTCTTTTGAACTTTATATATTTTGTTTTCCACGAATTAATTAAGATTGAACATAGAACGCAGTGTTTTGCGCTCGTTGAATTTAAAGACGTCATGAGTAATTTGAAGACTACTGGGAAAAAGCTAGTTTTAATCCTTTTTGTTTCCTTTGTTTTTGTCTGTTTTTGTTTTTTTTGTTTGTTTTTTTTGTTGTTTTTTTTTAAGATTTTGGTTTTGTTTCAGAAGAAATGATGCTCTTCGACGTATTTTTCCCTTTCGAGCAACAACGTTGGGATGCTGATGTCAAATAAACATTGTTGATAGTTTAAGACAGCTCGCTGTTAATCCCAATTTATTTGTTTGTTATCGACACATAAAAGCCGATTCAAAGAAATTATAAGAGAGAACGCGGGATTAGTTTTCTTGCCGTAGATGGTTTATAAGGTAGAAGGATGAAGAAGATTAGGTTGCAATACATGCAAAAATAACGATTCAAGATTTGTAGAAATACGGATTACAGGGCTCATTTGTGTACATTCACGTAAATGTTTGTGTTTATATATGCGTTGTCTGTGTAAAGTTAGGGCTGAGTAAAATCATGCAAATAAAACAACGACAGTGTTTTCAATTGTAAACCACTTGTTGAGAGAGAGAGAGAGAGAAAGAGAGAGAGAGAGAGAGAGAGAAAGAGAGAGAGAGAGAGAGCAGTAAGATAGACAGATTAATGAGAGATGAAAAGTCGTGCAAGGAGAAATAAAGAAAGAAAGAGAGAGAGAGAGAGAGAGAGAGAGAGGGAGAGAGAGAGAGAGAGAGAGAGAGAGAGAGAGAGAGATATGAAGAAAGAAAGAGAGAGAGAGAGAAAGAAAGAGAGAGAGAGAGAGAGAGAGAGAAGATAATAAAAAGAGGAAGAGAGAGAGCCTTTTATTCATAGAGATGACAGGACTGACAACATCAAGCGTGCCTCTAAAATCTACTTCCGCTTGCTAATGACGCATTCAAAGATAGAAAACAATTGCAAAGCCAGGAGGAAGCCGTTACCTAAATTTACGACATTCCGCTAATCAGTGAGAGTCCGGAATCTCCGAGTGGTTGCAAAAATAGGGGAGGCAGGAGTGTGCTTTTTTTTTTCTTCTACTCTTTACATTTCATTTGCGTTACGCGCAATTAATTAAACAATTATTACAACCATTTCTCTTAAGGCATTACCGTTTTCGTTTTTTATTTGCTTTTTTCCCCTTTATTATTTCAAATTAAATTTTGACTTTTCGTCATACATCAAATTTTTTTTTTTTGGTTTGTGTTTTTACTTTTTCTAGTCTGAATTGAGTATTTTCAGACCCAAGAGTCCATGCAACCGGAAACAGTTAAGTGCTCATCAAAATGGTATTTCATTGAATTCTACAAGACAAGCTTTCCATCGAATTCTCCTGGCTTTGCTATACTTACATAATCAACCAAACGCAGTTCCTGGAGTGTTTTGTTTAACCATCAAGTCATAAGTCAATGTGAAAGTCTGCCGTTTCGTGTCGCTGTGTTGTATTCGATTTTATGAAGTCTTCGCGTTATCAATTTTACGAGACAATGATTAGAATAATCGTTTAAAATAGAATTCGCTTCTCAATAATGTTACGTTTTAAAAGATGATATTATCAATACCGGAGTGGAAAGCCAGTGTCATTATGTAAATTGCTATTCGTCGTTTTTGGTTTTCGAATTCTATAAGTTTGTAGAAGAATACAAAAGAAGGGTAATAATCGTAATTTCGAAATACACAGACAACCAATGATTTAAGTGTCCGATTTCGGCTTTGATGACCAATCGACTTCATCAACAAGAATACTTTGTCGTATAAATTTTAAATCCGAGCTTCTTTCATTAGCGCAACTCCAAAATGATTTTTTTTATTTGCTGTTTATAGCTAATATGATTTGCCTTGAAATTAAGAACGATTTAGACATCCATTAAAATTTTGAGATGGTATTCCAATTGTGACAGCAAGAGAAAGAGGACTGGTTAAATAAGCTTGCCTACTCGGGGTTTGTTAGTATAAAAATAGTACAAAATTGGATGGTAATTGCAGCGGTACATTTTCGCAAGTAAGGTTAAAACAATAGAAAGAGAAAAAATAAAAATGGGCGCAAAATATAATAATCCTAAAACAAAGAAAATATTGTTCGGAAAGTGATACCAAGCACCGAAAATCAAAACAAATCGATAATTGGAAGATAATGTTGGGAGGCGGGTGGTGAAAAAAATCGTATTTTTAACAAGGGTGGTAGATTAGTAACAGCGAAGTTAGTAGGGTAAGGAGATTAGTGTTCACCGTCACCATCCATTGATTTGGACTTACTATTCACCACCGTAAAACAGCGAAAAGTCTTCGAATGTAAGTTTAATCCTTTGGCCTGGCTTTCCTTGTAAATTGTAGGTGCAGAATATATTATCTGGATAAACGCCTGGGTATGTGGGAGACTTAAGGTTTCCAATGGATTTGTCTTTACTCTTGAAGATGTAATCACAGTAGTCTGGCGAGGCCGTGGGCATGCCATGGTCAACTGAAACAGAAGAGGCTGCAGACACTTTGGGCTATCGACACCGATCTCAGCCGGCGGAGGGGAATTGGAAAAGGGACACATTCAAACTAGATGTAATCTCAGGGCCGGCTGGTCCATTTAGTGGTATCTGAAGGCAGCTGTACTAATATTGGTATGATCAGGATAACATTTATTTTTCAAACGAATAAATAGTTTAGTTTTTAATTTTGTAAATTAATATATATCTAGGGGGGAATTTTAAATAGCTTGAATTTCAAGTCCTCATCTTTTTTAAAAGGATACCATTGACAAAATGCACAAACCGACCCTGGGTGAGTACAAACACTAAATTATAACAATTGAAATCAATTATAGAAGTTTATATATTGATAAAATATCTAGACTATCATGTACGTAGAAGATAATTCATGTGCTGTGTACTTTGCGAGTGACGACATTAAAAAGTTATACCTATCGTTGGAAAGAGAGAGAGAGATAGAGAGAGAGAGAGAGTGTGTGATTGTGTGTGTGTGTGTGTGTGTGTGTGTGAGAGAGAGAGAGAGAGAGAAGTGAATTGATTAAAAATTGATAAAGAAAATTTAAAGAAATGCCTTACATTGTGAAGCCAACTGATTAAATAGTATAAATATTAACAAGAAAAAAAATATAGTCAAATCAATTCATGTTAAAGCAAAGTAGACTGGAAAATAAACCAAATTTACATTGAAAAACCAGTATCCAACAATAGTAAAATCAGTAAAGAATTAAAAAGAAGAAGGGATGTCTTAGGTTCGATCCCCAGTTGAGGAAGATTGATAGTTTGGGATGGGTTTTTACACCCTTTTTTCAAATCGTAAATATTAAGAATTTGTGTTCAAATAAAACAAAGTTTGAGTCCAGCTGAAGTTAATTCATCGTTAGACTACATAATAAGTAGATACTCTTATTCTTATAAGTAAGTGTTAGAGTTTTCTTTGCAGCACATCACATACATCCTCTTCCCAGCACAACCAAATGACATCATAATCCTAGAGTGTGACCGGTCTCTTCTGAATGGTTTCAAGTGTGGAGTTAAAACTCTTAAGACCGCTTTAAAATTTCAGTTTGTAATTTATATAATTCTTACAGCTTGCATGTCGTTCAAAATGAATAAGAATTCTATAAATTATTGAATGATTTGTATATGTATATGTTACTTCAGTCGATCCCAATGATGAGCGTTATACTGAAGGTGTCCAGTAATCTCCGAAACACAAAGCTGTAATTCTACCGTCTAAGAGTCGTAAGAATATATTTAAAATATATACTAGTTACTAGATTGAATGGACAATCTTCTTTACCTCTTTTTCTTAGTGCTTTTTAAAAATTCATACTGCTCTTTATTACAACACAGATTCGGTGAGATCGGTCACATTTGTAAATATAAGCGGATATTGCTAACGTGAAAATAAATTAAAATATGTTGTCATGTTTCATCATCATCCATCGTGGCTTGTACTCTTGAGCATGTTGCCGGTCAGCTGTCTCCTCGTATCACGATCCTCTGCGGGGCGCATGCAGTCTGCAATGCTTTTAAAAATTACTTTTGGCCATTCATAGTTTATTTAAATATGTTATTCTCTGTCTTCCTCTAGCTCTCTTTCCAACTCGTTACCAACATTTTTATTCCGTCTCTCCTCCACATAAGTCCCAGAAACCGTAACTGTCTCTTTCTGATGGCATCTATCAATATTCTTCCTTTTCTCACCTTCGCCAACACTTCCTCGTTCGTATACTTGTCTATCCATGATAACTTCAATATCTTCTTTACATCCACATCTCCAATGCCTCTAACCACCTAGTGCATTATTTGTCAAGCGTCCACTTTTCACAACCGTATAAAAGTGTACTTATAACATATGTTTCCACTACTTTCATTCTGGTCTTCAACGTTAGGTTGTTGTTTTGACACAACTGGACGCATGTTTGCTATTGCTATTCTTGTTTCATATCCACTATTTCACGTGCATGATGGGTAATGATAGTGCCTACATATTTAAATTTCTTTACTTGTTTGATGGGCTCTCCTTTACTTGACAAATGAAACGTCGCGTTGTTGTGGTTCTTTGAGATTACCATGCATTCGGTTTTTTTAACATTTAGTTTCAGGCCCATCTCTTAACTTGTGCTCACCAGTATATCTAAATTGTTCTAAAATCGTCATGTTTAGATCGTGAAAATATAGATAGACAGGTCCCTGTGGTCGCGCACATTAAATACCTTCCAGGCAAGGTTCAGCGAAAGCAGTACTGTCCTGTTGATAGAATAGAATCCATCCACACTGCAAAATTAATTCAATGTACAGACCTGCCTACTTGAAAAATTCTTAATATCGTATTCTTTAGGTGATAAAAATTGCAGTCTATATTGTTAAACTTAAAAATGAATAATTTGCTCTCAAAATAACACATTAAATTCCTTAAAATTATCTGATATCGCATCAACTTTCATTTTCAATACGTTTTAATGATTTAGAGATTATTCATGAAGTTCTAAAATTGGACCCAAAATTTCGTAATTCAACGATATTTTCTTATAGTAGGCAGGTCTGAATGTATACCATCTTAAGCGACTTTTTCCCATGTTATTTTTTGCTTCCACAAATTGTGACCCATCTTTGTGTCTAACCAAAATGTGGAAATCGCATTTTGCTGATACAAGGTATATCTAGTTTGGATGTATTCATTTGACGTCGGGTGCAAGATTGGACTTATTTCTATTAAACTTTGGAGGCCATAAAATAACAATAAGACATATATTCAAATATATTGGAGCCACATTGTAAATAGGACATTAAGTATTAACTTCTAAAATTAAACATGGACACAATACATTGTATCATTCAGATTGTACAAGTTATTATCCGATTTTATCTAGTGTATGACATAATACTATTTAAAGTTGTGTTTTTTTTTCATGTCATTGACACTTAAAAGATTATGATACCATAATATGTGAAGCAAAATAATCAAAAAAAAAAAGTACACCTACTTTCAACGAATTCGTAAGTGCCCCTGAATCCATTGTTGCTCTTCTCGTTGTTGGAGTAGAACCAGATAACAAGGATGTGCTTCGTGGACAACAGCAGGGCCGGCAAACTCTCTGTGCCCTCGCCACAAAACGGTCCAGTTAATGGAGCCCCCAGTAGATCATCCGACTCCTTCTTCAACTGGGAGTAGATGTTGATGAAATCGTTGGTACATCTAGAGATGAAACATGAATTGGGACCAATCAAGATGTTGTTATGTTTTAGTAATGTTGATGTTGAAAATTAAATTAAATTTATAGTAGATAGTTTGTGTATACGATTTTGTGTACTTAGAATGCCCATGCAACAATTTGATCTTTTCTTTTGTTTGTTTTGATTATTACATATTTATATTTGCAAAAAAGCAAAACAAAATAACAACAGGACATTTAAAGGCTTTTGACCTATGTAACGATTAATTATGATTATGATGATTATGATATGAAACAACTTTAAAGTATAGGTTTTATTGAGTAGAATAATATATATCGTCATTATCACTTTGATACATATTGTCGTACCCGACTCACTCCGACAGTAACACGTTTCAAGGTTTAATTTTATTTCCGGTTAGGCTTTCACCTTTAAAATCGGCGAAGTGACCGAGTGGTTCAGGCATTGACTCAGAAGGTCCCGGGTTCGAGCCCCGCTTCAGGCACTTTCGTTTCTTTTCCTTGGGCAAGATTATTAACCCCCTATTTGCTCACTTGGACAACATGGGCGATTCCTGTTGACATCAGACATCTTGTTTGATGAATTATCTATATTCCTTCGTGGAATGTTTAGGCGACGTGGCGGAAGGGCATATTTTTTTTTAATTTCGCCATTAAATCATAACATTTGATTGCAACATGTATGAAAGAGAAATGATGATAAATGGAATCAACAAAATAAGATGGTAGTAGAAATAGTAATAATTGTGGCAAAAAGTTCATTATGTTCAATAAACTTGAATCAAGTCACATAATTATGAAATGACAGTAATCAAGATTAATGTATTCTATAGCTACTTACGACGGCCTCCTCCCTTGCAGATTAAAATCGGTGAACTCTATTTTGACCCTCTCAACGCCTTTTCGACCTATGAACTTGAACTTGCAGCTGACCCCGTTGGGATAACGGCTTGGATACCCAGGGGACTGGAACTCTCCTTTCTTACTTCCGGATTGGTAGCTTGAGAACACCTTGTCACAGCCTGGGGACGATATTACATGGTCTGGGGTCACTCCAAGAGTTACATTTTTTGAGACTTTATTTTATTATTGGCGAATGAGCACGCACAAGGGAAGAGATAGAGAGAGAGAGAGAGAGAGAGAGAGAGAGAGAGAGAGAGAGAGATAGAGATAGAGAGGGAGGGGGGGGGGGGAAAGAGAGATAGAGAGATATGAAGGGAAGGAGGGAGAGAGAGATAAAGGAGAGATGTGAGGCGATAGGAGGAATAAGTGAATTTTTGTACGCGTTTCTTTTGTGTACTTTTTGTGTGAAAGAGAGAGAGAGAGAGGAATGAGATATACGAAGCGAGAGAGAGAGAGAGAGAGAGAGAGAGAGAGAGAGTGAGTGAGTGGGGGGGGGGGGGCGTGGGTGGTGAGACGATGGTAAAAACATACATTTTTGTACGTGTTCCTTTTGTTTGTCTTTGTGAAAGAATGCGAGAGAGATAAGGAGAGAGAGAGAGAGAGAGAGAGAGAGAGAGAGAGAGGGAGAGAGAGAGATAGAGAGAGAAAGAGAGAGAGAGGGATATATATATATATATACACACACACACACATATATATATATATATATATATATATATATATATATATATATATATATATATATATATATATATAAATTGTAAATTGCTGCCCGTTCAATGAACGTCGATCAACTCAAAAGTTATGTTTCAAGTGTTGAATTACAAAGTTGAACTCAATTTCTATTGTCTTAATAATATCGTAGAACTCCACCGAGCTGTTTAATTGAACACGGAGAGATATTTTCTGTATGTATTATCTTATATATTTTGCTCCCTCATCGTAGAATCTACAAGGAAAATGGTTTATATAAAATTTAAGTAATTGTTTGTATTCAAATTAATGAGAAGAACCACTACCTAGTATCGATTCAATGCAAGTAATCCCATCTCATTGTTATACTCGCTTACAATAATGAGGGATATGAAAAGATGGATAGATAGAAATAAATGAATAAAGAAATAAAGAAAGAAAGATAGATAGATGGATGGGTAGATAGATAGATGGATATATGGTTTGATGGATGGGTTGATAGATATATAGATAGAGAAATGAACGAATAGATGTATATAGAGATAGATAGATAGATAGATAGATAGATAGATAGATAGATAGATAGATAGAAAGACAGATTGAAAAGCAGAGAGAATAAAGAGAGATCTAACGTCAAAGAACAGGCTGAGTGTGACAGGGGGTAATGGAAGAGGTGCAAAGCAAAGACAAACAAAAAACAAAAATTCCAAAGCAAAAAACACATTATCTCAGTCTGGAGTAAATTAACTTTTCCTGTCTATCTAAACTTAAAGACATACTTTTTTCTTGTATCCGAAGTTAATTCCATTGGGACCAGGACAAAAATAGTGTACCCCACACTGGGCGTGAGGGTGGCGTAATTCCCTCGTCATTGCTTTGTGGCATCGAGTCGGTATCGCGACCTGGCCCTGACGGGTGGGTCACGCATTTCTGCTTCTGTATTGCATCTTTCGGCTGAGGACCCATTGTAAAGCGCTTTGAGCACGTTTAGTGGATATTTGCGCTATATAAATGCTCAATTTTTAAAAATGTGAACCGGGTGCTGACAGGCTGATTTAAAGTTAAAATGAAATCCCTGAAGTACTTAATCATCTCGTCCCTATCCTCTAATTAATACAAATAAATTAAACTCAGGCAAAGTGAGTTAGGCTCGAATTTTCTTGCTGAAAGGAAAACCGACCTTACGACCCAGAGCTCGAACCCTGATCCATCAGGTGTAAATGCAGTTCTTTATGTACTGGGCTATATCGATATCAATCTAATCCCTGTCTTGTATAATGCCAAAGAAGTGTTCATTGGTTCTACTGTGTTGTGTGGAGTGTTCCGTGCACACAAGACTAAGATCTGATAAAATGTTTATGCAACAGTGCTAGACAAAGCAGAGAGAAAAATACAAGATAAAAACCATACTTAAAAATCAACCAATTCAACGGACTTATTTTTTGGGGATGTCTTTTTCTTCAAAATTTTCTCTGCTTTGGGACTGTTTCATACACACATTCCCAGATCTTTATGTTATACCCGTGCTTGCTCCTTAATTTATCAAGTGCGCAAAAGACTGCAGTGTTAATGTCGTAAATAATAAATTATATTGGTGTCAAAATTCAAATGCGATCAGAGCCTATACACCGGAAGTGTTGTTGGTATGACAACAATGGACACATCCGGTTGTGGGACACACTGCCATTATTTTGACACCAATTAGTAATATGGTGGCATGACAGATAATGGCTTTGCCTGTCAGAATTATGACGTTATTGATATATCATTTCAATGGACACTCAGTGTCGTGTGAGCAGTGGTAGTAGTAGAAGTAGTAGTAGTAGTAGTAGTAGTAGTAGTAGTAGTAGTAGTAGTAGTAGTAGTAGTAGTAGTAGTAGTAGTAGTAGTAAGAAGAAGAAGAAGAAGAAGAAGAAGAAGAAGAAGACGAAGAAGAAGAAGAAGAAGAAGAAGAAGAAGAAGAAGTACCTTTCTACTCAAAGACAATACAAATTTCATATTTTTAAAATTTACATTTCCATTAAATAAGTAGGGCCGGAACCATAAAACCTGACACATTTACAAACATTCAGCCATTTGTTGTTGCTATAGTAATCGTGGCTATGGTTTATTTCACTATTTTCATCGTTTATAATCAGCAGCAGTAGGGAAATATAGCTCTAATTCAATGTATCTCACTTTATGTTTGAATATTGCCGGTTAAACTACAGAAGAAAAATGTACAAAAACGGGATTTATTACGCTCTATACTGGAACGAAGACAAGATAGATCGCAATAACAACACTATCATTCAGACATTTATGTCACCGGTTGTCATAGTACGATCTTTGTAACTAAACCTATAAAAGTGTCAATCTGACAATCTAGATTACAATACGAGGATTGCACACAATGTGTGTCTCGTATTTTTTTCTCAGATTGAAAATCTCATTTTGGTCCAAAATTAGAATTAGAATAGTTTTCGCTCCATGGTCGGGTACGAATTTTCTAACCAAATGTATAAGGAAGTTGATTAAACAATCTAACAACCTATCCAAAAAGACCAACCCCCCCCCCCCCCCCCCCCCCCCCCCCCACCCAACAATAAACAACCCCCCCCCCCTCCAAAAAAAAAAAAAAGAAAAGAACAAAAACAAAAATAAAACTGAAACAACAACCCAACAAAACAAAACAAATACAAACAAGAACACAAACTAAGGCGTATCTTCTCATAAGTGGGGACAATGCTGGAAATGACACTTGACTTGTCTACTTAATCTTCGAGTCGTGCACAAGATACACAGTCATAGTCACACGCGCGCGTCCACATATATATTCATATATATATATATATATATATATATATATATATATATATATATATATATATATATATATATATATATATGTACATATAAGAGTTAAAAGGTACATAGTCTTGTAGTTTTCAAGAGTGCAGGATAATTTTTGGATAAGAACATACATTTCGTATTATAAATGAAAGACAAATCAATCACATTATTAGTCTCTCTCTCTCTCTCTCTCTATATATATATATATATATATATATATATATATATATATATATATATATAGAGAGAGAGAGAGAGAGAGAGAGAAAGAGAGAGAGAGAGAGAGAGAGAGAGAGAGAGATAGACTCCCGATCGAATGAATGACCATTCTACGGACAAATGCCAACTGAGGAAATGAAAGACATTGAAACGTTCATTTTGGCTTAAAAATACATGAGTGAATTTATCTATTTTTATATGCTCTACTTATCGAGCACTCTCGTACCTACAGGTACCCACTAACACTCATATATAATATATATATATATATATATATATATATATATATATATATATATATATATAACGTGCTTGGTTTTATATATGCAATTAGTTCTTCAAAGATATCCTATGGAATGAATAAATCATTTTTAAAAATAGAGGACAAGATTATAATTACTAACTTAATAATAAAGTTCAAGGATGGCTATTCATCTTTACACAAAAACGGACATTATGCTGAGTCTAAATGCATAATTTGAACACAAAGCAATCCATCAAAAAGGATTTTAGACGCTAATTGAACGTCATTTTGGATGCTGCGATAACACAGAGACCGAGGACATCCTGCCTATAAATAACGATTCCTGCTAGCGTTCTCGATCCTTAATAACAACTTAAGAGCTGGTGATTAACAACTTTAAAAAGTATCTTGAGATTCTATATAGCGCAATATCTGCTAAATATGGTCAAAGCGCTTTGCAAAAACCCTCAAGCCAACATAAACACTTAAAATTAACGAGACATGACGCCTTAATAGTCCTATGATAATGTTTGTTGTTACCACCCAGGGGCTCATTTTGCAGATGAGAGTGCATTGAGAAAATATATGTAATGAGTTCTTTTTTCCAAGGTTCAACTTTATGATGCAAACAAAAGGATAAGAACCAGAGATCTGACGAATGTCATACTAAAATTCTACAAAGTCACACAGACGAGGACATACCTTTGGTAGCTGAAAACAGGATAAGACAAATTTATATGTGTTAGGGACATTAGGTCGATTGTTTATTTCCCGTCCCATACTTTCAATTTCAATCAATAATTTTCTACTTTCATGTCCCTTTTATTCTATCCCTCACCTCGGGCTCTCTTTAAACAACGTCATTTTCCCATGATTTCAAGAAAAAACAAACAAACAAACAAACAAAACAAAAAACAACAAACAAACAAACAAAACAAAAAAAAAAAAAAAAAAAGCAGAAACAAAACGATAATTGCGTTTGGTTATCAGACTATATAATTTAATTTATGCTCTTGGGGTCAAAGTAAAAATGCGTGCCTTAGGCATTTATTTATATTTCCTCGCAGAGATTAATAACGATTGAAACAAAAGCGAGATCTATCCCGGTGTTATTTCAAGTTTTCAAAGTAACACAATACTATGAACATGGGGTGAGACACAGATTACAAGCATCCAGTTGACTCAGTTGTAAATGGGTACCTGAATACTGCGGATACAGAAATAAGTATTACCAAAAGAACGCGTGAAACCGTATAAATACTTGATATAAAAAGCCCACACTCATTTTTTTAATATATGTACTTATTTATTATTATTATTATTTAGTATCTATTCAGATACCATCTATTTTTTGGTCTTTGATCACGTCTAGCAACGAAACACGCCTCCTTGTTCCTACTTTTTTTTTTACATGTCCTGTATTCAACTCCATTTTCCCTTCATTTTGATAGTTTAAGAACAATGCCGGGCAGAGTGCATTGGCCCCGGCCTTGGTTAGTTAATGAGCGGCACATCGCGACAGTTTAACCCATTACAGGCCAGAGTTATTTTTTTTCCTATCATCACTTTTTCCCGATTATTTACCTTTAAAATAATACCAAAAGAATAAAAAAAACAACAAAAGAAAAACAACAAAAAACAAAAACAAACTTGAGCTTTTATATAGTGCAATGTCCACTAAACGTGCTCAAAACGCTTTGATTGGCGATATTACTGTTTTATCGAAAGCTGTTGACGGCCAGGCACTCAATGTTTACCTGAGTACTGAGAGAGAATGTGAGGGAAGAGGCTTTTCCAAGGCCACAACTATGCGCCTCTCAGAGCGGGACTCGAATCCCGGACCCTCCGATCCGAAGGCGAGTGTCATACCACAAGACCACATAGATTCTCATGCTCAACTTTGTGTTTATAAATTTTTACGCATGCCATGTCTGTAAACGAATGTCCATTTTTTATGAATAAAGTATATATTGTTATTATTATTATTATTATTATTATTATTATTATTATTATTATTATTATTATTATTATTATTATTATTATTATTATTATTATTATTATTATTATTATTATTTTTATTATTATTATTATTATATTATTATTATTATATTATTATTTCAGACCCATGACATTTTCACGAGGACTGCAGATGCCAAGCTAACAATGTAAACGTGCGCTATGTGGTCTTGTGGTGTAACAATCGCTTTCGGATCGAAAGGTCCTGGTTTCAAGCCTTGCTTGGCGCATAGTTGTCCTTGGATAAGGCTCTTTACTCACATCTGGCCCTTAACAGAGTTGTCTCTATCTGAAAAAAAAAAATGTAATATCGCCTAACAGTCGTCATGTCCCATCCTACATGTTAAGTGTTGGTGTTGGTCAGGGACCCTTTGTAAAATGCTTTGAGCACGTTTAGTGGATATTGTGCTATATAAAATAGCTCAACAATAGTAACAGAGATGAAAACTTTGGAATCGGTAACTTCAGGACTGGTTGCCACTTTGATCTCTTGGTAAAAACGGTGAGACGATTTCAGTATTGAAAGTTTCAACGTATCAAAGTTTATTCAATCTTAGGCTTTCGCCAATAATTCATACGACTTGATGAACGACTTGATGACAACATAGATGAAAGTGAAAGAAAAAAAAAGTGATAAATGGAACCAAAAAATAAAATGATACTATTTATAACCTAAAAAAACATAACAATGGTAGAGAACCATCGAATCCCACCCGAAGAGAGTTAACCATTGGAGAATGGTGGCCAATGATGGGCCATCATCATTTCAAGGGACAGCACCCAATTTTAGCACCATTTGTGTCCGCTACATTGCCCCCGTGTGATGGAATCATTCATCAAGACAACGAGATGACATCCGTCCTCCGAGATGCCAAGCTAACAATGTAAAATGCGGATCGAAACCGTCGTTTTAGTTCAGATTAAGGCGTACAGTTTCTTTAAACGAGTATTTTTTAAAACTTTCTATCGAAATCGGAGCAACATGATGGGTTATGGCTATTATGTGGTATAGTGTTATGACACCCGCCTTCGGATGGGGAAGGTTCTGGTTTCGAGTCCCGCTCTGAGCAGCGCATAGTTGAGTCCTTGGAAAAGGCTGTTTACTCAGCTAAAATGAGTACCTGGCCGTTAACAGCGTTGTCTCTTTCGGAAAATAGTTGTACTATCGCCTGGCAGGCGTCCAGTTCCGTACTACATTTTAAGTGTTGCTGTTGGCTAGGGACAACTAGTAAAGCACTTTAAGCACTTTATTGGATATTGCTCATGATGAATGCTCTAGTTTATTTATGGCAAGAGAAAAAAATCTGAAATACTTGAAAGTATAAATTGTTTACAACTTATGTGTAGGACGTGCCAATATCTCAGTGATAGAGCTCTTGCCTCACAAGCAATAAACAGACCAGTATCGATCTAGGGTGCAGCCGGGGTTTCTTCTGATCTCACACAGAAGTGATTGTGTAGCTGGTGAAAAAGTGCGGCTATGTGATCTAGTAGTATGGCACTCGTTTCCGGATAGGAAGTTCCAGGGATCGAGTCCCGCTTCGAGTGGCGCATAATTTAATCCTTAGAAAAGACTCTTGACTAATATTCTCTCCCCGTAATCAGGTGTAAAATGAGTACATGGCCGTTAATAGTGTTGCCTCTGTCCCCAAAAGAAATTGTAATAACGCCCACCAGGCGTCATGTCTTGTCCTACATGTTAAGAGTTGATGTTGGCCAGGGATTGACCTTGCTCAATTACGATAGGCAAGAGTCGTATACAAAAGGATACTGGATAATGAAAATGTTGCTGCTTGGAGCTCGAAGAAATAAATAGCAATTGGAAACGGAAAAGAAACGCCAATTTAATGAACAAGGTCAGGTAACGTAGAGGTTTAAGTTTTCTTCTTCGTCAACATAGCACGATGAATCAAACACTAAAGACGAATGAGAGATAGAAGATGAGAGAATCTCATCTCTTATTCGCCTTAGTGTTTGATGTATCGTGTTGAAACCCTTAACAGACCTGCCTAGTGCTTAGAAAAATTTGTAGAATTACGATTTTTTTGGCTCCAGCTAGAGAACTGCATAGATGTTTTTGATTCAATAAATCTTTTTGAAAAGGAGAGTTTGATTATTTAGAAACTGTATTTAGGACTGGAGCATATTTTGATTAGGGCGGAAGATCAAGGGGAAGGCCACGGGGAACAAGGAGAAGAATTAAAGAAGCTGACATACAGAGAAGTGATAAGACATGGAACGAATTAAAAAAGTTAGCTCAGGATAGAGAAGGGTGGAAACTGTTTGTCTATGGCCTATGTCCTGACCCAGGGTGAAAAAGGCAATGATGATGATGAGGGCAAATGCATGATCTGTAGTGCTATTTATTGTGACCTTATCATTTTCTCTCTTGAAATCTACAAATTTTGACATTTCAAGTAGGCAACTCTGCCTTAATGTTCACATTATCTGTCTTCGTTCCTTAAATTGAAGCTTCCATTCTGATTCCTATTGCTATCATATACAAAAGGTAGCAAGGAATTGTCGGTTTAATGTTACATAAAACGGAATTAATTCCAGCTCCATGAGCCTTTTGGCTCTGAAGAGTTACTACTTTTTTATATAAGAAAGACAGGAATGTATTGAGGCTAGAAAACCATTCAAATACCGATTGATTAAGGTTTGTTTGTGTATCCGTTGTGTGATCCAATTATAGAGTTAGCATACAGGGAACTCAACTTCTTTTTTTATTTCATTCTTTTAGTCGCAAGACGGTACAATCTGCGCTTTTTACACAAGCAAGCTTATATTATCCAAAAATTGCCTATATCTAGAAATTCCATCACATCTGAGTCGGGTAGGTAATCCATGTAAATAGCACATAAAATGCAATCCTTAAGTCTGCCTATTCTGTATAAGCTGCCCTGGCTGTCTGTCAAAGAAAGAATCATTATTATGATTGCTCTGTTTTGTTTTAAAAGCCTAAATGATGAATCATCTGGCTACATTAAAAGCAGGTAGGAAATATATGTACCAAATAGGATTTTACGATCCCCTGATGACAAAACGAAGCTTACTCTTAGAAATGATTATAATTATACATTTTATCTAACACTGGGCCCCTTGTGTGGAACGACCTGCCCAAAAGGATAAGAGAAGTAAACTCTATTGATAGTTTTAAATCATTGTTTAAGCACCACCATTTTACCGTTATATTTTCATGACATTGATACGATATCACGTAAACTTCTGCTATTGATATCATTGTGATATACGTTTTTCATAAGTAACTTTTGTATATCTATTTGTAACGACCATAGAGCATCACACAGAGATGAAAACATGCGATATAAACGTCACGTATTATTATTATCATTATTAAAGCAACATTCATTCCAATGGATATAGAGGAAACGGGAACCAATCAATGCTGGGTGGGGAGGAGAGTGATCAGAAAAATATTTTGATCAAACCCGATACCGATAAGACTCACCTTACTTGTGTGTCAAGCGATCTACTACAAACTTGGAATGAAAGGGCCTTATCGATGTAGATGTAGATAGATTAAAAACGGGAGTAAGAATTCATTCGTTATCGCTGTCGTCCATTTGTTCATTGGACACACACATATTGTCACTTGATTTTACCCTGAGGCGAGACACGGAATCAACTCCGCTATTCAGGGTGCTTATTGGGGTTTAAATGAATCTCCCAGAGACGCCGCTGACCCAATTCTTCACCAGAACGTCCAGCAGACCCTTACACGTGAATGTTTCTGTCCCAAATACAAACACGATTATTGCTATCGATTTCCGAAGAGTGGAATACAGTCATTTCCTGGTAACCCGGACCGCTGTTGTTTGGATGGATGTCGTCGGAGCAGTCAAAATAAAACCAACGGCCAACAGATTATTACATCACCTCATGATTCAATTCGAGATATATATATATAAGGATTCACCATGCTCAATGTGCAATGGTCTGTGAAAGAGATTCAAGAAGTCAAAGCTTGCCTACAACACTAATAAGAGTCAGTCAGATATCTGAGATAATTTACACAAAGACCAGAAGTTCAAGGAAGAAAGAGAAGTAAATTCACTGTGGTCCAACGCGATACCTTCTAAAGTGGCCCACTAATGCCGGCAAGAGATTTCTATCTCACAGGGGACACTCTGATGGTTTCTGTTACACTTTTTAATTCAGGAATGATTTCTAATAATATATAAATTCCCATACATATCGACTCCGTCCCTCATTTATTTGGGGCAATATTCACTAATTGTGCTCAATCGCTTTATAAGGAGTCCCTAGCCAACAACAAAAACCCTAAACACGAAGAACAAACATGACGCCTGCAGGACGATAATATTGCATTTTTCCCAATAGAGACAACAATTTTTACACCCCGAGTATGATGAGAGAATGTCAGTTAAAAGCCTTTTCTAAGGGCTCAACTATGCGCCACTCAGAGAGGAAACTCGAACCCTGGACCGTCCGGTCTGAAGGCGGATATCATTTCACATTTTGGATCGGAAGCTCCTGGGTTCGAACCTTACTCGGCGCATAGTTGAGTCCTTAGAAAAAGCTCTTTACTCACAATCTCTCACCGTACTCAGATGTAAAATGAGCACCTGGCCGATAACAGCGTTGTCTCTGTCCGAAAAATATTGTAATATTTCCTAACCTGCGTCATGTCCCGTCCTACATGTTAAGTGTTGCTGTTGGCCAGGGACACCTTGTAAAGCGCTTTGATCACGTTTAGTGGATATCACGCTATATAAAAGCTCAATTTAAATTTGATTTAATTTATTTTTTAAACAAAGAAGAATTTCTACAAATAGCACCATCAACCGCACGACAAACCAGAGGTATTCCTATTAACGAGACGCGACTGCCGAAGCATAAACCAAGGATGTACCAGCCCTTAGCCGGTATAGCATCGCCCTCATCCTGGCTCTAAACAGATTATGGTTTTTATTGATTAGGTCAGCGTCTCTAATCACGAATATTGCAGGCCACAGATTTATGACAGTTATGGTGTAAGTTATAAGACTGACCTAATACACTGATATATTATATTATGGCCCATCTCTGATAAACCAAGTTATAAGTCAGTCCTAAGTGATAGAAAGGAAAACAGCATTTATATTCATTGTGTTACTATGCTTCGTTTTGGGCATAAAGCAAATTATATGCAAGGGTGAACAGCCTGGAATGGGATACTGAAGCTATTAAAAATAAATTGAAAGCATGATGAGGATGAAGATGCTTTTTATAATGATGATGGTAATAATAACAATAATAATAATAATAGTAATAATAATAATAATAATAATAATAATAATAATAATAATAATAATAACAATAATAATAATAATAATAATAATAATAATAATAATAATAATAATAATAATAATAATAATAATAATAATCATAATAATAATAATAATAATAATAATAATAATAATAATCATTTCAGCTGGAAAATCTTCCATGGCCAATTATATATTTTTTGTCTGGCCTATCTTTTACAAATGACTTTCATACATTAGAGTTAATCATACATTTTGAGTTGGAAAATATGATTATCCCACAATGTTGAACTTATCCAAATTTAGTTCTATAAATTATTTAAATAATATCTTATAAAGTGATAGTAAAAACGGATAAAGAGTTAATGGAGATGATTTTAATTGGAAATAGCAGTGCTTCATTTTAGGTTTAATGTTTAACCAAAAACTTATAATAATATTTTCAAAAGTGTTAACTTTGATTGAGAAAAATGGTGACAATTTGATCATATTCTATGTTGAAATCAGAAACTGTCTGAAAAAAATGAGCAGTTGTGAAAAATACCAAATATATCATTAATATTACATCAATTTAAAAGTTAAAACCCCAAAAAGTACAAAATTTATGGAAGAAAAAATATAACTCAAACCATTCATCGGCTTATTCGGACAATTTAACAATACGCGGGTATCAATTCGCATGTTTGCTTGAGTACATTCTGGTTTCAAATCACGATGGCGACTCTGACTTTTGTATAGACATCAGACTTTTTGTAAGTATCTCTCCCAGACAGTGATATCGATCACCATCTGTGTTTTCCACAACCCTAATTTGTTGGATGGGTCTTCGAAAAGACTTGTGAAACTTTGATAATTGTATTTCTTACAACCCAGGACATAAAAATACCCCCAAATCTATGCATTAAAAAAAAGAGAAAAACACTCACAAAAATAAAACACCTTACACACCCACTAAAAAAAAAAAAACAAACCTCCAAAACATCACGGTCCCATCGTGTACCTTATGGAGAACAAAGAAAACTATTTGAAAATGTATGTTTCATCGATTTTTGAGATCAAGTTGAATGCAATAAGACGCACCAGGCATTTAGATCCCATTATGCAAAATCTATTACAAATTACAAATAAAGCAGCATGACACTCAGGACTAATAACAATTTTCTCATGACATTACGATGGAGTGACTGATATCTAAAATACGTTTGTAATGCTGACTTTACTTACTTATCCGAACCAGCGACCACCTGAGCTCTAGTCCTTCGGTCTAAATGCTGACTTTAAATAATCGGAATGTGCAATGGTTGTTGTTTAATCCCGGGGAAGGGAGTTCTAGTGAGATATCGTTTTTTTTTGGAAAGAAGAAGAGTCGAAAAGAGTTTAATGTTGAATAATGATTGTGTGTGGTGTTATATCTGTTGGGTTTTTTTTTTTGGAAGTTTCTATCGTTGGTACTTTTCGCCATACCCAAGAGACTCACCTTCTAAATCATAGGCTAAAGGTAGAGGAGTCAAATATCACAATCAATTGGGATCGGTGCTTGTAAATAGTTTTGAGGAATTTAAACTATCATGATCCCCACCCCAAAATACACTCTGGTCTTACACTTTAATTCTGCTTTTTTATTTTGGTTTCCATATTATTAGCATCTTAAAGAAGTCTGGAAAATAATCCACTTGTCCCGATGAGTAATTATAGTTCATTTCAAAACAACAACGCTTTTTGACCTGTATTTCTAAACTGGTGTATGACTTCTCTTGACACTCGGTAACGCTATTCCGATTACAATAAATAAATAAATAAATAAATAAATAAATAAATAAATAAATAAATAAATCTTGCGGATTGACTTTTCCGAGACATATAGATAATCAATTAAGTAGCACGTCAGCTTAAATGCCTTACAAAAGAAGCTTTGCACTTGACTAAAAAGTCAAATGACACAAGGACTAAAGACCACCTCGTGTTAATTACATCTGATCCGTGGTGATTTAGTCCGTCCCTTAAATCTGTATCTTGTCCCTGGCCGTGCGAGATAGCAAGTAACAGGCTGGATCGATGCAAGGCAGGGACTACTAAGACCAACGAGGCACACGCTGACTTTGGAATTCTTTCAGGGTTTAGAGTTATTGATTGGCTGTATTGGCGACCAAGTCGAGTATGAAATCATTTTAGCTACATTGGAATTTAAGAGAATTGGGTGTGAAAAATGGACAGGATAACAGGAGATGAAAAGATAGCTTGTAAGTCGGGGGAGTGAGGGAGTGAGTGAGTGAGCTTCATATAGATATGGGGAGGTGGGGGGCGGGTGGAGGTGGAGGAAGAGGGTGGAATTAGAGGTGGGAGGAGTGAGTCAGAAGTTTGATTAAAGTGATAGTCATTTTATTTTGCTTCTTGAGTAAGGATTATGAGTGAGGAGAACAGTTAGTAAGATGATGGCAATCTGAAAAAGAGAGGGATGAAATGTGGGGAAGGGGGGGGGGGGTATAATGTTGCGGAGTTTGAATATAAAATAAAAATGTAAGAAAAATGGGGTCCCGACAGCTCAGTTGGTGGAGAGCTCGCTTCCAACTGTAAAGGGACAAAGATCAATACCTGGTAGAGTCGAGGTCATTTTCTCCCCGTCCAAACAGCAGTGACTGGTTAGCTGGGTCTGCTAGATCTCTTGGAAAAATACTTTGCTATAGACTAGTGTCCTATCCAAAGGATAATTGCTTTTGTCATTTTCACGCTATAGAAACCGAGATGAATGCCGGATCCGTGGGCCTAATGGTCCTGAAGGACTAATTTTTTTGTAAGAAAAATCCTAGATACAGTGAATGCATTATACGGTGTCTGACCAGTAAGAGAAATGATAGGTAGAGGAATTGACAATGTGAAAGAGGGAGATGGTAAATAAGTGTATATAAAGTGAGCAGTGTTCTGGGCACGATATTGGTCAAGTAGGGCGAGAAGGAAGAGACATTGATAAAAAGGAGATAGAGTAGATGGAGTATGCAGCGTGGCTCAACGGTACGGTCTTTGCTTCCTGCTCGAAAAGTACCGAGATAATAATAATAATAATAATAATAATAATAATAATAATAATAATAATAATAATAATAATAATAATAATAATAATAATGGACGTTTATATTGCGCAACCTAACAAGTCACTTCGCCCTAGCTCAATTTGAGGCACTGCATTGCGGCTGGTGCCTGGGTTATTCCAGTCTTCCCTTGGAATAGACACTAGAGATAAATTTCCCCCATATGATGAATAAAGGGATTTTACTTATTTATTTATTTATTTAAAAGAGGAAGAGGGTAAAGAGAAGAAGGAAGCGGAGAAACAGAAAAAAGCATCGAGATAAGGATGGGCGGTTTTGATGGTGGGATGTTTTCATGTGATAGATATAGCGGTAATGTTTTGGTTGAACTAGGGGATATAAAAAGAATCCATTTAAATCGATACAAAAAGAAAAACCCAAGGTTTATAAACGAAGAAAAAAAAATCAAAAATCAAAACATAAAAACAAAAAACAAAAAACAAAGAACCCGACAAAAGCAAACAAACAAAAATTACAAAACACAACAATGAAAATCCCACAAAAACAAACAAACTGAAAATACAAAACACAACAATGAAAATCCCACAAAAACAAACAAACAAAAAGAAAACCCGTTTTAAGGCAAAATAAACCAAAAGCAAAACAACAGCTTCAAAGACCAAAAGAAATGGTGGTCCTTCATTGAAAGTAGCAATGAATGTAAGCCCTATTAGGCTATTTTACTTTCACGTCATGCATCTACTTACAATAATGGGAGAGCTTAAATTAATGTCAATAGGAATGAAGGAGATGAAATTATGAAGACATCTAAAAGACATCGGCATAAACAAGGAGATCAATGCGCGAAAAAAGAAAAGATGAAAGGTAAAAAGTAAACGAACAATAAGAGACATCCAAAAGACATCGGCATAAACAAGCAGATCAATGCGCGAAAATAAAAAAACAACAACAAACGATGAAAGATAAAAAGTAAACGAACAATAAGAGCATGTCATGAGATATTGAAGAGTTAATGGAAAGGCAAAATAGAGGAGATCAAAAGAAGCCATTATACTCGATAGAAATGAGGGGAAGCATGGGCCATGAAATTTAAGCTGATCACCGCCTATCTCTCGTTGGCCTAAAACAAACTCCATTCTGACTTCTTAAGCCGTTTAACCAGTTAACTGTCGCACTCTGGAAAAAACACGAATTTAAAAATTTGGCCAGAAAACGCGTCCTTCAAATATCGATCGATTTAAATGACTCTCATCTTGGCAAAAACTCGCAAACCTGGGACCTCGCGAAATCCCAGGTTTGCAAGTTTTTGCCAAGAGGTGGCCATTTAAATCGATCGATATTTGAAGGACGAATTTTCTGGCCAATTTTTTTATTTACGAGTTTTTCTCCTACGTGAATTAACTGGTTAAAGAATCGGAGCAGAGACGAGCATTATAAAATCGTGTTTGCATTACATATCTTGTTGGGGGTCTCTCTCGGTAGCCACTTGTGACACAGCGTGCCAAAACGGTATTAAATCGAGATGAGCCCGATGCTAATACGTCAAATATAATTTTAAATGATAAGGCAATAAATAGAACTAGTTTTTATCACTCTAAACTCCTTCATTTATTCTCTTCAATAAAACATAAAAACTGAACTCAAGTAATATTTTTGGTTATGAATTCAATTTTCAGCACTTTGATCAACCCGATACAATACAAGTTATAGGTGGTGGGTCAAATTTGGTAGCGCGTTCGTATCACAGGCAAAGGGACAGGTATCGATTCCGATGCAGTGTGGCTATCGGGTCGGAAGGTCCTGGGTTCAAGCCTCGCTCGGCGCATAGTTGAGTCCTTGGAAAAGGCTCTTTACTCTCACTCTCTCACCATACTCAGGTGTAAAACGAGTACCTGGCCGTTAACAGCGTTGTATCTGTCCGAAAAAAAAAGTATTAGTAGTATCGCCTAACAGGCGTCATGTCACGTTCTACATGTTAAGTGTTGCATTTGGCCAAAGCCCCCTGTAAAGCGCTTTGAGCACGTTTAGTGGATAATGCGCTATATAAAAGCTCAAGAAAGCTCAAGATGCAGTCAATGCTCTTCCTGGTTCCCCTGTCCACCCAGCACCGATTGGGAGCTAGCTGATTATGCATTCAATGACAAAACGAAACCCATGTAGACCAAAGCTAAAAACCATGAGATGTTTTATAGCGGAATATCCATTGAATGTACTCAATGCGCTATACAAGTGGTCCCAAAGGACGAGATATGATGTCATTTGTAAGCAGCTATTACAATTTATTTTGAGTCCAAGACAATGCTGTTACGGTCAAGGTACTCATTTTACACCTGAGTGGGATGACAGAATGTGATTTTCCAACATCAATTTTGCTCTCTTTCTTACCAAAAAAAAAAAAGCCCAATAGATGGCATGACAACTAGATACTCTATTTAATGTGTGAAGCCGGCAGTGGTATTTTGGTATCTATGGTTCGTTGACCCTTCTATCACAATTACCGACTTAACTAGATTCACGGATCGAATTTCTTCCTCTCGATCACTGGACACAAATTAAGATTCGGCCTACCCCTTAAGTCCATACACGGATGGACCTCCATTTTTTGATCACCCCCCCCCCCCCCCCCCCCCCCCATATCCCATCTTCAAAAGTTTCTAAAAATGCCACAAAACAAGAGATAACAGTTGTGTCTGAGTCGACACCTCTTCTTGTCATCACCTCATGAATACGTAATGAGGTTGGCTGTTTCCTTTTCCGCTAGACAGACCGAGCGGTTAACTCACCAGAAGAGCCTGCTTGCATGAATAGGCAAATCTCCCCGCCTGCCTGCACAAACAGATGTAATGTTGAGGGTGATATTAGTTTTACTGCTAGTGTATATACCCTAAAACTGGACCTATCAAAGTAACAAATAAAGGAGCAGGCCCTGGTGTCGAGATACGAACGGATTTGAAAAAGTGTTGGATGGAATAATATATAATATTTCATACACACTTTTTTTTTAAACGGTACCTATTTTTTTTATCAAGAAGGTAAACAACGAGAGCCTTTTTGCACGAGAGATTAACGTGGTTGATATGGGGATAAATGGGGTTATCCCTTGGAGTCTTAAGGTCAGTGTCGCCAGCTCGGAAACAAATATCACAATATTAAAATAAAGAAAGCAATAAGTGAGAATAAAAATTAGTGTCAGAAAAAGCAAAAAGAAGCAAACACCATGACCTGCTCCCTAATTTGTCCCCAAAAGAAAACAAACACACGCCAATTATTCCATGAAAGAGAAGTCAAAATGATAATGAAGGTTGCTGGTGAAAGAATTTGGAGAAAAAAAAATGACAAAACGATGATTCGAAGAGAATACTAACGATGAGAACTTTCAAATTCAGATCAGAAGTTCCAATTTTTGAATACTAAGAAATGAGCTTTTATGTTGCGCAATATCCACTAAACGTACCCAAAGCGCTTTACAAAGGGTGCCTGACCAACGCCGGCAACACGCAGCATGTAGAACGAGACACAAGGCGATATTACATTCTTTTTTTTCAGAGATAACACTGTTAGCGACATTTAGAACGAGTAGAGGCGGATGTGTCTTCAAGGGTTTGACAAATAAATGTCAATAAACAAACACAAACCACAGCCATACATTTTATAGTGTGTATTTTTGCTAGATATATTATTTTGGCTCTGACTAATTTTCCTCCTATATCATTCGTACTCACTTCAGAATCAATTTCCCAACTCTGTGTCTGTACATATTGATACTGACGTAAATGGACATCGCCAAAAACAACATTAAGCAATAATAATATATATAATTTGTGAGAGTGGGCCCTTGTATCTCGAGTGCTTTTTGTCTGGCAAATAGAAAGACATCATCGTGTTTGATCAAAAGGGATTTCAATTCCACGGAAAACAAAATGTCATCATATTCGAATCGTGGGTTATTTTCTACAATCGTGATATTATGATAATCTGAACTTTTGTTTGTTATTTTCAGAATAAAAGACGGAAAGAAGGAGCTTTTTTGAGTTCTAGTTCAAAGTAAAGTCTGTGGTTTAATGAAAAAAACACCCCCGGATTTTCTTGTCTACAAGACGAAACGATATCAACCCCAATATAGTCAACCTGTTCAGTATAACCTTTTTTTAAAACATGAACGTGAGAACCCCATGAGCAGGCACTGGCCCAAGATGAAAATCT
The DNA here is from genome assembly GCF_034508935.2 of Berghia stephanieae. Classification (NCBI taxonomy): domain Eukaryota; kingdom Metazoa; phylum Mollusca; class Gastropoda; order Nudibranchia; family Aeolidiidae; genus Berghia; species Berghia stephanieae. Next base: position 52,601,231 of record NC_088362.1, read on the forward strand.
GAGGCGTGAAGACACAAACCAGAAAGAAAGACACAAGAACGAATTATCCCAAAGCCGTTTATCCTCTGTCTGGGGGTAAAACTTCTGACCGGTAATCAGTACTTCGGAGGTTCGATCCCAAATCAAGGAGGACTGATTTTTAAAATACATTTTCTTGTATTTCCCTACCTGTGTTGTCTTGCAGTGTACCATTCTGACTTTTAAAGATTATTGTGTAGCCATACACCAAATCACCTGCGACGACGACACGCCTCCACACCTCACTTAAGAAGGTGAGTTGTAAAAGTGGGCAAATCCACCGGACCACACCTCATAAAATAAACCTCCGTTAAGTAATACAGAATCCTGATTCATAGCGGTACAAGTATTTGCTATACCAAATTAAATTTAATTAACTGTACATAAGAATTAAATTACTTATATCTACAAGTACGAGTGGTTCGTCCTAAAATCATAAATTATCTAGGTAACATGATGGAATCCTTTTGTCGCGACATACACGTCTTTTAATTGAGATCATCACTCTTCGACACCTTAAGAGCAGATTCTCGTGATCTAGGATGTCCTTTGATGACCGGACTCAATCCGTAATCTTCGTTTACTCATAGCCTGACACTAGACCTTGTCCTTTGACGTCATTTATAGATTAGTGCTTTTAGTGATGAGTTGGCGTCAGTAGTGTTCAAGGAAACAAATGATCCCATTGGAGGAACTATTGAATACCACTTGGTTTTCTTTTCTGGCCATAGACTTATCTTTTTACTTAATAGTTTGGTCAGTGCCAGGCTATAACTATATTTAATTTATATGAAGGCTACTTTCAAACACAGCACGGATACAAGACAAAGACTATTCAAACGTTCATGTCCAAATGACATCCCAGTCCTCATTTTACGAGGACTTTAAATACCACTTTCAAACCTTTACTTTTATTTATGTTGACACTTTCTAATCTCTTCAAAAATCACGCCAATATCAGTATCAGCCAGTCTGGCATATTTTTATTATTCTTTTTTTTTTTTTTTTTTTTTTTTTTTTGGGGGGGGGGGGGGGGGGTATCAGATCCCTATAAAACGTTCGACAATGTTTGCTTATTGATGGGTCACCAATCCCCAGACATCTTCTCTCCCTCACCCCCCCCCCTCCCCTTCTACCCCCGCCCCCATTCCACCCACTCTCTCCAAATCTCTGAGTGGTTTGGATGTTCCTGTGTTGACTTCGATCTAAAACAAACTAAGCAGTTCCAGTGGACAGGCAAAGGGCAAGAAATCAAATCAAAGACCGTAGTGGGATCTGTGAACTCGGAGACAGTGAGATACTTGGGGTACTAGTCTGGCCCCTCTGATTAGATTGTAAGGAGGATTTAATAAATACGGGAAGGAGGGTATTTGAAGTACAAGAAACGGATAGAAATAGTCAGTTTGCCAGTGAATTCCGAATGTGGCCTATTTTTTTTCTCTCCTCTTTTCTTCTTTCCTAGCTGTATTACCATTTCTTTCCCTGTAAACTCATGAGTACATAATAATATAGGAAAGTCTGATAACTGAAAGCAAAGCACATAAAGCTTATCGTTTCTGCAATATAGAATGTTCAATATCATTTTTGTGGATTGAGAATTATCCCGACCCTAGCAATGGCAAAATGACAATTTAAGTCAATTTGAATTAGATGAAATAATTGAGTTTAAGTTCAAGAGAAATTGATTGTGGGGTGGGAACTAAAGAAGGGTTTTTATTTGAGCAATTTCATTTATGTCATGCAGATATGTCTGCGGATATTTGCTTCGGATGGATGAAAACATATGGTGCTTTTTAAGAAAATAATATCCGTTGCCATGGAAACAGTAGCAATCTTGGAGAGAGAAAAAACAGTTAAGTTACAATAGGGAATTCCTTTGAAATTGTAATATACAAGAGTATTAGAATCGAAGTAATATCTTTTCTGTCCGATTTAAACTGTGTTCAAAAAGTTCTGTCCAATATCTTGTGTTTTAATTTTTCACTACCTCATTTTTACATGTCTTCTATCGTTCCCATGAGTTTATCAAGCAATTTTTCTGCCATTGTGTTGTCTTGAAGAATGAAAACAACTCACCTAGTCATGCCATGTGGTAAAGTCGATAAAATAGTATTATGACTTATAAAATTAAACCGTGGTCATCCAGAGTGTTGTTTTTAATACAAAACACACTAGGTTATTTTAAAGCTGTAAGTTGTTTTCTATGAGAAAAATAAGCTTCAACAGTCACTTCCCTCGTAATGACGCATGGTAACTTAGTAACTGGCTCTGAACTATCGGAACAATGGCGGACGCCTTATGAAATATTTATCTGACGAGCATAAAAGCGTATCCAGAGGAGAAAAAAACCCATTATAAATCTGATCATGTTTTGACTTTTACACATTCTGATCACAAGACATATGAAAATTTCTAGCCAGCATGAAGAATAAAAGTACCGATTTTCTTTGTTTAGAACCACGATGGCCGCCGTTTCTGGGCGACGTGACATCAGACTATTGGATCCAATTATGGTTACCGAAAGGAGACAACAGCGTGATAATATACATAGATAAGCGCCAAGTAAATGCGGCGTGTATTAATTATTAATGGAAACAGGAGCGTGGGTAATGGGTATTTGATAGGATTTCATCTGACTAGATTGTAAGATTATTCCAGTCAGTTTATGGGAAAAGAGGGTGATAAAGAAAGGTGTATGCTTAGAATCTAAGCTATTATTAAAGATAGATTAATAGACGGAAAAAGGGGATCCGAAAGTGTTGAGTACCCTATAACTAACCCCCCCCCCCCCCCCGCCCCACAAAGATCTGCTTCTAAAGTAGCATTTCCCGGTCCCCTCAACAATGCTTGGGTAGCGTGTCTGTTAGATCTTTAAAGATGCCTCGATAATCCGAAAGTGTTGAGTACCTATAACCCACCCCCCCCCCTCCTCCCACCAACCCAAAGAACTGCTTCTAAACTAACATTTACAAAGTAAATTTTTAGTAATTCGTAGTAGTGTGTAAAAGTTGTTCGTTGTTTGTTGTTTTTTGTTGTTGGCTGAAGAAGGGTTTTGAGTCCGAAACGTTCCTTGTTTGGTACTTTGTTCTTTGTTAAAGCTGTTGTATTCCATTTTTGTTTATTGCTTTTTAAAGTAGTAGCGTATGGCTACACCTTCAAATTTATTTCGTCAACCCAGGTTCTAAAGTCTCCTTTCGCCCTAAGGACGGTTTCGTAGCCATCTTCAAGTTCTCCTGAGAAGGATCATCACGGTGCCATCGTACAGGAGCTTGTGCGCTGCCATGACCCTGAGGGTGATACCAGCCTAGATCCAATCCTGCTGGAACAGCTGAAGATGAGTAGCCAGACCAAGATTGATCCAAACCTGCGTCCAGACAAGGTTCTTCCTTCTCCTGGACCCACACCTCCAACTTTTTAAAGTAAAGTAAAGTGTGCCTTTTAAGTCTTGACCTCAATGTGTTTTACACGAGAATGAGCGCTGTATAAATTATTATTATTATTATTATTATTATTATTATTATTATTATTATTATTATTATTATTATTATTATTATTATTATTATTATTATTATTATTATCAAATGCAGCGCGGCGAATTAGGCTATTTCAATTTTATTAAATAAAGACGGATTCTCAATTCAAACATTAAACCGTTATTGTTCTGTAAAAGGAATAACATGTTTTGGTCAATCAAAGCAGGGAATAGTTACCACTATAAAAGTATCAAGTTGGCATTATAAATTCCAATGGAACGAAATGGGTCGAGACAAGAGACATGTGACAGATGCCAACTGGAGTTAACCTGTCACTTCTGGCATTGCCAGAACTGCTGCTATGACAAATAGCTGTCGTAACAGCACCGTATCATTCCTTCTCTATAGAGGATACGCGGACTGACATTCTGGTAATTGTAACAACTAAAGGCATTTTATTCAGCCTCAGATCCTAATTGAGTAAAAATAATAATTCGTTATGACATTTAAGTATTCATCTTAACAACGCCATTGCCACATTATCTTATTCGTCTGTAGTGTTTCATTCAACCTGTTTGTTGATAAAGGGGAGACTAGAAACGTCCATTTTATCTGTTTTCGGATATTAAATTGAAGCTTACATTCAATTTCACATTGTTATTTATTTCTTCGAGCTTCGAGCAGCAACATTTACATTAATGTACCTAAAACAAAATGCACTTTTTTCCATCAAATAAAACCGAAGTGAGAAGTATTACATCCACAGTGATATATATCTGAGATATATATTATTTGTTTAAAAAGCCCCCCCCCCCCCCCCCGTCCCCAACTCCTCCCCAAAAAAAAAGTTACCACGTAAAATAAATAGATAGAAAATTGCCCTTCAGCGCTCATGCTAGCTGTAAAATATCTATAAAACACAGAGCTTTTTCTTTTCAAAACTCGAAATCATTGCCACTCGTAGTGTGATGTAAATTTCGTCTTTATACATTTAATTTTTGTAATGCACCCCTCTCTCTCTCTCTCTCTCTCTCTCTCTCTCTCTCTCTCTCTCTCTCTGTGTGTGTGTGTGTGTGTGTGTGTGTGTGTGTGTATGTATGTTTGTGTCTAACTCTCCCTCCCCTTTACAACATGGGTGCGAGAACGAAAACTGGAAAAGTTTAGAATACTGTAGCCGCCAGACTATAGAAGATGCATATTTGAAATTCTAAATCATACCTCTTTATTGAAATTTATATATATATATATATCCGTTTTCAAGAAAATATGTTGAAAATGTTTGATTCCACGATTGTTTTCATGAAAACATCGCATATTTTTCATATCGAAGTGTTGGGAATTAATTCTCAAATTTAATATACTTTGTCGATCACTCATTTTGTTTTACCAGTGTGCGTAACCTTTATTGCCATGATCCAATTGATTTTCTAATGTCTTGAATAATGATTTGATCCAATGCGATTTATAGACTCTTATAATTTTGATTCAGTCACTCAAAATTTGGTATATATAATGCTGTTCTAGTTTAAGCAACAAACAAAAATGGATACAATCAATAAGATTCTGGATCTCTAATAATTGTAATTGTGATTGATAAACGTATGGCCCTTGGTCAATATTCCATTTTTTTTCTCACGCCTTCCTGACCTATTTAAACAGTCCCCCCCCCCCCTTTTCCGTTTAAACCCTTTTCCTGTGGGTCACTGCTCTTTACTTCTTTTCTCTCCAATTACCTTCTCCCACTTAAAAAAAAACACGTCTCATTGTAGAACTCTTCATCAAAGGAGGTACAGGAAGTAAGATTTAAAGTCTGGCTCCTTACTTCCTTTTGGTATTCCCATTTCCGCCCCGCCCCCCTGTTTGAAGTACACTCTCTTCCGAAATTATTCAGTTTTTCTTCAACCTTCCTAGTCCCGTTTACGCGTTACTAAACTTTCCCATCGGGATGCCTTCAAGTGGGAGATGGTCACTAGCGGAAAGCAACCTGTATTCCAGTCTCCATCGATCATTGGATCTGTGGTAAGACACATTCTATTACTGATTTCCTTGGCATTGCCTCTGCCTTGAGCAAATCGGTCAAACGCCCTATTCTATCGTACTTTGAAAAAACACCAAAAGCAATTTTGGCCAGAAAACTCCTCTTCAATTTCTCGATCCTTTAAAATAATTCCCATCTTGGTTGTAAAAAAAAACTCTTAAACCTAGGACATGTGATGTCTCAGGTTTGAGAGTTTTTTGCCGAGATGAGTGCGATTTTAATCAATCGTTTTTTGAAGGACGAGTTTTCTTGCTAAAGTTTTGAATACGTGTTTGTTTTGTTTTTTTACAGAGTAGGGCAGTATTTATCCACTCATCCATCAGAGCACCCCTCTATGTCTTACTTGATACCTTGATCAGAAGGGATTCAGGGATTCACCACCCATTCATCAACCTAGCCGATTGACATTTAAAAAGCATCTACAGATACTGTCTATTTATCTATCTATCTTTCTATCTATCTATCTCTTTATCTATCTATCTCTCTCTCTATCTATCTATCTATCTATCTATCTATCTATCTATCTATCTCTTTATCTATCTATCTATCCATCTATCTATCTATCTATCTATCTATCTATCTATCTATCTATCTATCTATCTATCTTTTTATCTATCTATCTATCTATCTATATATCTCTCTATCTCTCTATCTATCTATATATCTCTCTCTCTCTCTATCTATCTATCTATCTATCTATCTATCTATCTATCTATCTATCCATCCGGTCATCCAGCCAGCTGTCTTTCCTGTGCAATTTATCCATTTATCGGTCCATCAATTCATTCATTTATCAATACATTTCTATCCATCTATCCAACTATTGTCTTATCTGTACTACAATGTATTCTTTTGTCTATCCATTTATTTTAAAAAAAAATATATCTATAGCAATATCAAGTTATCCATCTGTCCATTTATCATTCATCGTTTTGTCCTTTCCATTTGTTTATTTAATGTCTTATATTTTTTCTTCATAATACTTTTAATCGATGCATACATATTTGCAGGTCTGATAACCCAAAGTATTATGGACCCATTGATGTAATGGAAATACTCTCAAACCAGCGCAAAACACTGTCCATTATGTTATGGACGTACACGAGTTACGCTAGGAAAGAGTTGCCCCCCTTTGTTATTAGCTAATTGACTTTAGTTACAGCTTTAACTAGTTATTATTCATTAAGTCAATTGTTTAAAATATTATCTGTGCTTACAAATATCATAGTGGCATGCCCCTGAAAAGGATGCACTCCTTGCTCCTTACTTTCCATATATGAGTTATATTATTCTGTCCTCCTCCTTACAATGATGTTGCGGTATATTTGTGTATACTCTAACTTATACTCAGTAATAAATTGCTCTCTCACATAATTTAATCATTTAACGCTTCTGGGTTGAGTGATTCCACAATATTAATCTGGTGTCCCGTCAACAAAAAAAAATCACATTACAACTAGGGGAGGGCATCCGGGTCACCAAAAGGTTATCGATGCTTTAGGTTTTGAGAAGTCAGGTCATCGACGACTGAGAATTTCCCGACCTCCACTTAGTTCTCGATGCTTTTCTCGTCTCGAGAATCTTGGTCGTCGATGATTCTCGTATTGAGTCCCGAGTCCCGAGTCTCGAGACTATACTGCGCGAGCGACGCACGCGTTACTAACAATGTGTACTATCTGCATTGTTCACCCCTCTCTCGTCGGCGATGATTCCAGCGAAGCTCGAGACTTTTTTGCGTCTCGATGCTTTTTTGAGTCTCGAGACTCAAAAAAGTCTCGAGCATCGCTCTAGTCATCGGTGCTTTCATTCAATACCTAGTCATTGGTATTGGGTATTGACGTTATATCATATTTTAAACAGCTAACAAAACACAAACGTCGTAAATAGATCAAAATGGTTATAGGTATCAATGTTTTATTATTATACAAAGTGAATTTATTTAATGTATTTTAAGTTTTAATACAAAAAAGCCATCCAAAGCTCAGTTGAAGTGCTACTTCTCGGGAATTCCCGACTTTTCCTTGGTCATCGAGTTCGGGAAGTTTTGAGTGTTGGTGGCCGATGACTTGAGGTATCATCGAGACTTCCGCTCGACACTAATTACAACATTATAACACCCGCCCACTTTTGCGTTCGCCTTTTCGGCTACAAATCACCTAGGCCTAATAAGTGCTCATAGCTCTCATCAGTCGATTAAAAATCAAAATTTATTATTGTTTCACTCACTGCCTACTATTTACCCATTTATTATTGTTACTTTTCAACAATACTCTTTATTCGTTAAATATATGTATTGTTTATTTTTCCATTCATGTTATTGTTTCATTAAAAAATAATAATTTCTCTATCATCTATTAAAATTATGTTTTCCTCTTGAAATAGTTGCTCGTTAAATAACAAGTAATAGGGTCCGTTCACTTCCATCTCACTACACCCCCCCCCCCCCAAAAAAAAAAAAAAAAAAACCCCAAAAAACCAAACAAAATATTTTCAACAATGTTTACGGAAAATAGGCAATTTCCTTCTCAATTACTGAGACCGATTGATATCAATAATATACGTATGATCTCGCATCCTTTTTAAACAAAAGAGAGAGAAAAAAATTCGTTCCTTGGTATACAGAAAGCAGTATTTTAAGTAAACATTAAAGCTTAAATTCTTTACTTTTAGGGGTAAGGGTGGCAGAAGTTTTCGTAAAATCCACGAGACTAGCTGATTAAACAAGAAAAAAAAAATCAATATTATTCCAGATTAACTATCTATAGCCTATACTAGCAGATGTAGTTTTATAAAACTGGTACATGACATAAAATATTCAATCATTTTTAAAAGACATATTGTTTTTGCGGCTGTGTGGTCTAGTGGTATGACACTCGCTTTGGGATCGGAAGGTTTTGGGTTCGAGCCTCGCTCGGCGCATAGTTGAGTCCTTGGAAAAGATCCTTTACTCACATTCTCTCACCGTACTCAGGTGTAAAATGAGTACCTGGCCGTTAACAGCGTTGTCTCTGTCGGAAAAATATTGTATTATCGCCCGATAGGCGTCATGTCTCGTTCTATATGTTACGTGTTGCTGTTGATCAGAGACCCTTTGCAAAGCGCTTTGAGCTCACTTAGTGGATATTGCTCTATATCAAAGCTCAAGTATTAAAAAAAAAAAAGAAATATTGCTGATCCAAGAATCAAACAATGTGGAGATTGATTGTGACTACAAACTGTTTGACCTTGTTTTATAATTTATTGGGTTTTTTTTTTTTTACTTTTCATTTTTTAGAAGAGTGATGGTTCCCAAAAGACCAATATCAATGAATAAATAAATAAATAGATAATGAATTTATCTAGCGCCTGAAGAGTTTTGGTTTTTATAACCAATTATATAAAATCCTCAATAGAAGGAACGATTTTGCCGTCACTCAGTTCTTTGTTATTATTTTTAGCCAGTTATATGTATGAGTAGTTCTCACTAAATTGTATTAATCAGACTAAACGTTTAAGGTTTCACACAGTTTTATGTATTGGTACGCAACAAACTAATCGCTTAGCATCAATATAACAACTCAAATATAAATTATTTTTGCATGTTGATGATAAAATAATATAAACTCTCTTAAATGAGAACACTTTATCAGAATAGACGAGCGTCTTGATTGAGCATTCTATACTTCCAAACTAGAATAGATTCCACATAGATTCTAGTTCCATCGTCAGTCTTGTACGGTGGTACGAATCATCACAGTCCAATCCATCATTCCCGGAAGTTTTTGTCTTTTAGGAGGCGAGGACGGGTGTTAGTTTGAGACGTATACCATCGATCGATTAAAATGGCCCTCATTTCGTCAAAAACTCTCAAATCTGGAACTTCCTGTTATTTATAACCAAAAAGCACTTCCATGTTTCAAAACATTTTATGATGTCGTGAAACTAACACGGGTTAATTAATTTGTATTGTATAATTATGAATACCGAACGTATCGACTGGACGTGCAAATCATCCAATGAAAATCGTCTTAAACATATTATGGGAGAACCATGAACCCTTTATATAGAACGCGAGAGAGAAACAGGAAGAAAGGTGCTCTTTCAATACGACGCAGAAATTTAAAAAAAACATTCTGAAATTTACAAGCAGCAAGAACAAGACCTTATGTTGATACTTGCCAAGTTAAATTAAGAATCCCCATTTGGTTAACTCTCTCCTTACCAGCCATTTCAGGATTTTCCCCAAAACTTCACACCCAAGTGACACAAAATATATTTTTATCACTCAAACACAATAGCAGTAAAGTTCTTGAGATACATAATTTCTTTAGCAAAACATGCTCTACATCACACTGTTCATTAAAAAAAATGTATGATGTGCAAAAGAAACTTGAATAAGAAAAATGTTGGTTGTTTCGTTATGACGGTGACGATTTTCCTATAGTTGGTAAGGATAGGGTTAAGAACGATAGCCGGTTATACCAAAGTTTTTCATAAATTATATCAAACGTTTCCAAACTTGCGTCTTTTTTTTTAACCGTGTAGTGGTACTGTTACTAGTGTGTGAAGTTATTCAATCATGTTGAAAAATAAGAAAACTTCAAAAAACTTCAAAACTTCACACCCAAGTGACACAGAATATATTTTTATCACTCAAACACAATAGCAGTAAAGTTCTTGAGATACATAATTTCTTTAGCAAAACATGCTCTACATCACACTGTTCATTAAAAAAAAATGTATGATGTGCAAAGAAACTTGAATAAGAAAAATGTTGGTTGTCTCGTTATGACGGTGACGATTTTCCTATAGTTGGTAAGGATAGGGTTAAGAACGATAGCCGGTTATACCAAAGTTTTTCATAAATTATATCAAACGTTTCCAAACTTGCGTCTTTTTTTAGCCGTGTAGTGGTACTGTTACTAGTGTGTGAAGTTATTCAATCATGTTGAAAAATAAGATCGAGATATTATCTTTAAATATTATTTTCTTCTAACAATGTTACATAATTTTCAGTACGTAGCAGAATTCACATTCGCTTTATTTCTAGTAAAACGAATGGCCTTCATTAAGTCCTGACTTGAATCCATTGGACTACAGCATTTGGACAATGATGTCCAACATTGCTTATAAGGGTCGAAAATGCTTCAATCTAAGTGCGTATATTTGCAGGTCTGATATTATTATAGTTTGAATCAATGGTCTAGTGGTAAAAAAAAAACCCATTGTGATCTTTATTTTTACTATTTCGCATGGTTTCAATAACAATATAAGACGAATAGACATATAAGACAAGGACGGATTATGATACCGAGTTTATTTTTTTTCGCCCCCCCCCCCCCCCCACCCCCCCTGAAATCTTTGTACTCCAATGGGCAGTTGGGTAGCCCTGTCAGTTAGATATGACAGGAAGTACTGGTGATATCGACTGACTGTTTAGTGTTACAGACACCGGGATAGGCTACGACTCCATGGGAAAGGATTACACCTCAATAAGTTACCGAATCAATATTTTTTAACTCAAACTTTCAAGAAGAACGCGAGCATAAATCGGGTTGCATTAAGTGTAGTTAGAAAAAAGAATCAAATAATTATTTAATTTTACTTCAAACTTCCGGTCTCCCCCCTCACACACATACCCAAAATAAATCATGACAGTCCGGAGTTAAAACCTGTCCGTAATTAATTGCTGCCGCGCTGCAATATCATTAACACCAATGAATAGTTAATGGAAGCAGTTTACCTAGTCTATAACCAGGGATTCTGAACTAAGAGTATGATGGGCAAAAACGTATTCAATACTCTCAGTGGGGGGAAAAATCAAGTTTTAAAAATAAAGTATGCTCGAAAGGAGATCGCCGATGTTCGACGTCTCCATTTTACAAACTTGAAGGAGCGTTAAATTCATTTTCGCCTTTTTTCATCAAAACCTTTAAATTTCACCCGAGTGGAAAGAGGTGGAGATTGGGAGATTAAAGTTCTTTTTTCTTCTACTTATAATATTCTTAAGAGTAACATTTTTCTTCTTCTTCTTCTTCTTCTTCTTCTTCTTCTTCTTCTTCTTCTTCTTCTTCTTCTTCTTCTTCTTCTTCTTCTTCTTCTTCTTCTTCTTCTTCTTCTTCTTCTTCTTCTTCTTCTTCTTCTTCTTCTTCTTCTTCTTCTTCTTCTTCTTCCCTCCTCCTCCTCCTCCTCCTGCTTCACCATCATCATCATCATCATCATCATCATCATCATCATCATCATCTTCTTCTTCTTCTTCTTCTTCTTCTTCTTCTTCTTCTTCTTCTTCTTCTTCTTCTTCTTCTTCTTCTTCTTCTCGTCCTTCAAATATCGAACAAATGAAAAAAAAAAAACTCTCAAACCTGGGACTTCGCAAAATTTTCAAATATGGCTTTTTCCAGAGTACGGTAGTACTGTCATAAACTTGAGCATTTCAGCATTTATGAAAGCAGTATCCACTAAACGTCCTTAAACCACTTTACAGGAAGCTACAAGTGTGGCTATGTGGTCTAGTGGTATGACACTCGCTTCGGATCGGAAGGTCTTGGGTTCAAACCTCGCTCGGCGCATTGTTGAGTCCTTGGAGAAGGCTCTTTACTCACATTCTCTCACCTACTCAGGTGTATAATGAATACCTGGCCATTAACAGCGTTGTCTCTGTCCGAAAAAATTGTAACATCGCCTAACAGGCGTCAGGTCCCGTCGTAAATGTTATATGTTGCTGTTCCCCAGGGACCGTTGGTAAAGCGCTTTGAGCACGTTTATTGGATATTGCGCTATATAAAAACTCAATTTACAATTTAGATGCTCCGCGGTTTAGGGCTCTTGACCACAACGCGTACATGTTGGATCCTTTGTAAAACGCTTTGTGCACATTTGGTGGATATAAAAGCTCAAAAACTCAAAAATAAGGGCAGCATTAACACGTAGCACAGGACATCACGTATGTTAGGCTATATTAAAATTGTTTATATTAGAGACAACGCTGTTAAGATGAGACAAGATAAGATAATATAAGATAAGATAATACTTTATGTATAGACGTCTACCATAAAAAAGGAAATTTGTTTACAAACGTGCATATTACAAGAATCTAAATTAAACGTAATGTCTCACATAAAAATTTTAGTCATCATTACCGTTTCAAATCAATTTAGGAGAATAATGCTCTATTCAAATCTGATAAAACATAAGATCTTCTTTTAAAAAAACAAACAAACAAACCATAAATAAATAAATAAAAATAAATAGAAATAAAAAATTAAATTAGATTAAATTAAATTGAAATAAAGTAAATTCAAAATTCCTAGATACATTCCTAAAAATAAATCAAATAGATTGTCTAGTCTGGATATAAAATTTCTATATAAAAATTGTTTGATATTAAACACTTGCTATTGTACAATCGAATACCACACGGTCTAGGGGGTAAAAAAGCATTTTGAAGTTTTGTTTTTGTAATTTGTGATATTAACCGTTTACCTTTTTAGGAAAATTCAATTCTAGGACGACTTTCATCTTTCATAATAATATCCAACTCAAAATACAGATTTTGTTTGGTAAACGTTCAACATATAAAACTGCATTTGTAATTTTTCTTGCTTTCTTAATCAATTTATTTGTTCGAAGATTTACTCTTTTTTACACTTGAGTGAGGTGAGAGAATGTGAGTAAAGAGCGTTGTCCAAGGACTGAACTATGCGCCGATCAGAGCGGGACTCGAACAATGGATTCCACATTACAATGTTATGACGATCTATCCAGGACGCAATCGTTTACCGTCGCAAAGCCGCCCGGAAGCTTCGTCACAACGCACCGTTCAACTAGACGCTCTGCGGTTTCTGGCTCTTGACCACAACGGTCACAAGTGCGGCTATGTGGTCTTGTGGTATGACACTCGCTTTCGGATAGGAAGGTCCTGGGTTCGAGCCTCGCTCAGCGCATAGTTGAGTCCTTGGAAAAGGCTCTTTACTCACATTCTCCTACCTTAATAGCGTAAAATGAGTGCCTGGCCGTTAACAGCATTGTCTCTGTCAGAAAAAAAATTTATTATCGCCTGACAGGCGTCATGTCTCGTTCTACATAACAAGAAGCATTAAAACAACCTAACTAGTTAACTTCCATACTCTGAAAGACACGTATTTACCAATTTGGCCAGAAACCTTGAGCTTCAAATAGTGATCGATTTAAATGACCCTCATCCCCGCAAAAATATCTCAAACCCAACCTCGCGAAGTCCCAGATTTGAGAGTTTTTGCCAAAATGAGAGTCATTTACATCGATCGATAATTTGAAGGACGAGTCTTCTGGCCAAATTTTTAAATATGTTTCTTTCTTACGGCAGTCAACTGGTTAAAATTAGGGCTATGACGAATAACATTAACCGCCATTTTATTTTGAAATCACAGAGCAAGTCACATCAAAACAACTTAATAAAGACAGGATTAAGAAATAATAATAATAATAATAATAATAATAATAATAATAATAATAATAATAATAATAATAATAATAATAATAATAATAATAATAATAATAATAATAATAATAATAATAATAATAATAAAACACATCTGAGCTATATTATGTAGCTGTAGAAAGAAGCCATAGTATGTTCTGGAGACAGGGGACACTAGCCATGCATTTGCTGACTGAGATTAGCCAAGCCTTGCAGGGAGACATCGCGCGTCACTTGTCGAGATTCTTATGTCTTTCTATCACCTGGTAGAGAGGTGTCCTTTTCCTATTTTTTTGAAAACTCTCGGCTTTCTGATCACATTATATTCACATATCTATCTTTATATTTCAAAATTCCACTTTATTCTGTTGACACGTTTGTAAGTTTTATTCTTAATATCGCCCTCTTCTTCTATTTCTTGTTCTTGTTCTTGTTCTTCTTGTTCTTCTTGTTCTTGTTCTTCTTGTTCTTGTTCTTGTTCTTGTTCTTCTTCTTGTTCTTGTTCTTCTTCTTCTTCTTCTTCTTCTTCTTCTTCTTCTTCTTCTTCTTCTTCTTCTTCTTCTTCTTCTTCTTCTTCTTCTTCTTCTTTTCCTCCTCCTCTTCCTCTGTCACTTTCTACTCTTTCGTCTATTTCTTTATTGCCAACTCTTCTCATTGTCTTAATACTCTTATTCTTCTAATCTTGCAACGTTCTATTCTTCAAATAAATCCACTTCTTTCCCATTCTCTTCAACTTAAATCCATCTTCTTTTTGTTTTTCGTCTTTCTTTTTTGTTTTTAATCATTATTTCTTATCGCTTCCCCTCAACTATTACAGGAGACTGTGTGCATCTAATTTAAAACAACCAGATCTAACCATTTCATCCATCCTTCTCTCATCCTCAGATGTATACGGTGGCGTGGATAGAATCATATCTATCTCTAATCCTAATTGAATAACATCTACATCAAAGACTTTCATAGGACAATGCCTGCAAAAAGATATTTTAAGATTTATGTTGTAATCTTGTGATATTCAACTCTTTAACGAGGACGGATGTTTTTTCGATAACAAAATTTCGCCCACTTATCCGGTTTAAACTAAAGACATGACCATTTTCGCCCAGAGGGCAGTAAAGGCGATTAAGCCCGAGTCTCCCCACTGTTTCTGCTCTCTTGGGGAAAACTGAAAGATCTGAGCTTTCGATAGAGTATAGCGATATCCGTGTGCAAAGGTTTTATATATATATATATATTTAAATTGTATATGTGATTTCATCGGTCGGTTTTTGAATCACCCACTCATTGATTCGTTCGTTAATACGCTTCAACAGTCGTAACGTCACTTCCCTCGTAATGACGCATGGTAACTTAGTAACTGGCTCTAAACTATCGGAACAATAGCGGACGCCCTTATGAAATATTTCTCCGACGAGCATAAAAGCGTATTCAGAGGGGGGAAATTATAAATCTGATCATGTATTGACTTTTACGCATTCTGATTACAAGACATATGAAAAGTTATAGCCATCATGAAGAATAAAAAGCACCGATTGTCTTTGTTTAGAACCATGATGGCCGCCGTTGCTGGGCGACGTGACATCAGACTATTGAATCCAATTGCAATCGTTAAGTGTCCCATTCAAGGGTAGCTAGCAATTGTTAATACGCTGCAGAAATCGGTATACTCTCCTGCTTTCTATCCCATCCATATTCACTTAGACATTCAGTCAGATCATAATTCATCTAAGTTTAGCAATCTCCGCTAAAGACAATAAAAACATTATCAATATTGATGACAACAACGATAACTATAATGATGATGATGATGATGATGATGATGATGATGATGATGATGACGACGACGACGATGGTGACGATGATGATGATGATGATGATGATGATGATGATGACGACGACGACGATGGTGATGATGATGATCATGATGATGATGATGATGATGATGATGATGATGACGATGATGATGATGATCGATAACCGATGATAACATACATCTGTGATATCGGCGCACTTTCATGTTTGCCCCATTTAATGTCTGAGAAGTGTGTGTGCGTGTGTGTGAGTGTGTGTGTGTGTGTGTGTGTGAAGTAGGGGGGGGGGGGCACCAAACAGTTAAATAAACTGGAAGTTTGAAAATAAACAGGAGAGATTGCGATCGTCCCTCTCCGCCCCACCCCCCCCCCCCCCCCATTCTCTCTCTCCTCTCTTCCCCTCCTAATCGATAAAATACTATCAGTCAGAAGAGGCCGAATTTTTAAAAAACAAAAAAAAATATACAAAAACAAAACAAAAACAAACAAAAAGCTTCAAATAAATGTCAAGCATGATGTTGTTCCACGGAGATCAGCCTTTTCTCTATTTCAACACGGGCTTAAAACCGCAATATCGTCAGCTAGGGGTGACTGAAATTCGAAGGACGATTTTTGCCTCAATGGGTGACGTTGCTTCGAGTGATTTGGAATTGGATAAGTTAGAATATATTTAGTTTTGAGACAGTTATCTTTTTTGACCAAAATTGTCACTTATAAGGGAAATAACTGCAACAATTCTGAGAATACTCAAAATGCTCAAATCGCGATTTATTGAGGGAAAGTCACCCCATGTGGCAAAGTCACGTCTTGAGGTAAAGTCACCTTGAGGTAAAGTCACCCCTTGGAGTAAAGTCAGCCCTTGAGGTAAAGTCACCCTTCGAGGTAAAGACACCCCTTGAGGTAAAGTCACCCCTTGAGGTAAAGTCACCCTGTGAGGCAAAGTCACCCCTTGAAGCAAATTCACCCGTATTGACAGTAAATATAATGTTGATAAAAACCATGGGTCCAATGTCAAAACAAAAATGGAGTATAAACAGTTTGTTATTGATGACAACAGCATCAAGTCACTTGTCGAATTCTGTTTGTATTTTTAATCCTTTATTAGCGCGGTTCTATCCTATTCTAAAATGTTATCGTATTATTGCAGTTTTCATAACGTCACCTCCAGCAGCTTTGCATTTTTAAAAGGATTATTTACAGGTCCCGGGTTCGAGCCCTGCTTCATGCACTTTCATTTTTTCCCTTGGGCAAGATTATTAACCCCCAATCTGCCCACTTGGACAACATGGGTGATTCCTGTTGACATCAGACATCTTGTTTGATGAATTGTCTATATTCCTTTGTGGAATGCCTAGGCGACGATATCTTACGATGTTGTTGCGGGAGAGCATAATTATACTTTTTTTTTATTTACAGAAAGGCAAAATGCTATAATTAATCTATGATAATAATAAGAAAAAATAAAATGCAAAAAAAACGCCTATTCATATAGACACTTATTTGAATTGAATAACCTTATATTATACTCTTTTAAAGAGCTTTTCTCAACGTGCACTTATCTGTAGGTCTGATAACCAAACTCAATACGCTTCAACAGTCGTGACGTCACTTCCCTCGTAATGACGCATGGTAACTTAGTAACTGGCTCTAAACTATCGGAACAATGGCGGACGCCCGTATGAAAAACTTCTCCGACGAGCATAAAAGCGTATCAAGAGGGGAAAAAAACATAACTCTGATCATGTTTTGACTTTTATACATTCTGATCACATGACATATGAAAAGTTCTAGCCAGCATGAAGAATAAAAAGTACACATTTTCTTTGTTTAGAGCCACAATGGCCGCCGTTGCTGGGCGACGTGACATCAGACTATTGAATCCAATTATGGCATTGATTTAACATTGTTGTAATGTTTTATGTTGGTCTGAAAATATTTCCAATACAACAATAAGCCATTAGTATTTTGTGTTATCAGACCTGTAAATAACTTTGACAACATTTTGTGATAACTAATCATCAAGATAGCTGTCTAAAAAAAATAACAATGAGCTGAGTGGCGTCACTTTCGTTCCTTCTATAGATAGTATGCACTTGGATAAGAAGTTCACAACATTGCCATCCGGAAGTATAACGGACCAACACACAAAACTATGTGTAACCATGAACTTTTATAGTCTAGTTAATACAGTTTAGTGAGAATCACTCACAAACGCGGATGGCAAAATACAATAACAAAGGCTTGAGTGACGTCATCTTCGTACTATCTATAAGGATGATTGAACATTTCCACCAGCAGCAATTAAGCTAGGGATTCTATATTGAAAAGCTATTAGGCATCGATATGCGATCACAGTACATCAAGAATGGAACGCCTCTTCCTTGTGTTACTTCAGCACTCATTCCCACCCTCATACATCAGGGATTCCGTTTCATCACGTATTCATGAAGGTAAAATACTGATGTACTATGAAAAAACACGTTTCTAAAAATATTTTGGCAAGAAAACTCATACTTCAAATATCGATCGATTTAAACGATCCTTCTCTTGTTAAAAACTCTGAACCTGAATGTCGATGAAGTCTTAGGTTTGAGAGTTTTATGCAAGATGAGTGTTACTTTAATCGATCGATATTTGAAGGACTAGTTTTCTGGCCAAACTTTAAAGAACCTGTTTGATTTTTCAGGGTACGACAGAATAGATAGAACTTCGTTTACCAAGAAGCCAAGACGATGCTGTTGTTGTTGTTGTTGTTGTTGATCGTGTTGTGAGGGGTTATTTAAACAGGCAGTCGTGTGCCAAGATTGTAGCAAATGTCTTTAAGCTTTATATTGCAATCATTTTTAGATGAATATACATATAAATATGATTCATGGATTAAACGCCAGCCTTTCAATTGCATGTTTGAGATGAGAATAATATAGAAATGAAGAGGGAAAGAAAGATATATATATATATATATATATATATATATATATATATATATATAGAGAGAGAGAGAGAGAGAGAGAGAGAGAGAAGAAAGAGAGAGAGAGAAGAGAGAGAAGAGAAAGAGAGAGAGAGAGAGAGAAAGAGAGAGAGAGAGAGAGAGAGAGAGAGAGAGAGAGAGAGAGAGAGATGCTTCCTGAACATTGCATCAAGCAAGAAACAGTGCTGTAGATCGAAAAAGTAACATTTTTAATATTTGATTTACCATGTACCAATCCTTTAATATTAAAGCTCAGCGCTTTTATTCTATGGTTTTGGTTTTATACCTGTACAGATGGATAGATAGATAGATAGATAGATAGATAGATAGATAGAAAAGAGAGAGAAAGATAGATAGATAGATAGATAGATAGATAGATAGATAGATAGATAGATAGATAGATAGATAGATAGATAGATAGATAGATAGATAGATAGGTTCATATATCTCTAAGGAATAAGGTTTCAAAAAAAGAGCCATTGCTTGGTAGGCGAGAGCTCAACCAACTGAGCTATCGCCTATCTCCAACCCCACCCCAAATACGTAGGTAAGGACGGAGAAAACCCATCGATATGAGACCAATTAGATTAGGATATTAGGTAAACAGTACATCGAATTGGTAGTGACGATCCTATTAAAGAAAAAAAAAAGCAAGTCTTGTTTGTAGTGATGGCATACTGCTTTTGAAGCCACTCTCTAATCCAAAAATAGTTTTCAGACAGGCGTAGCAAAGGTCACCATTACTTCATCAATTCATTAAGATCGCCGAACCATTAACTAATATAGCTAATAAAACATTCATAACGAAGGCTCTCACCCTGTCTAATTAAATCATAAAACAGGATTACATTATTACAGACGACGGGGGAATGGGCGTTCCAAGAGTTGTAAAACAGTTCATGACCCATTCTTTGACAGGCGTGTAAAATATTAGATGCCTAAAAGCCCCTTTCTCCTCTTCCTTTGGCAGAGAAAGATAAACAAAAAAAAAACAAACAAACAAACAAACAAATCAAGCACAAATACAGAAAGAAAATAATGCAATGATAGAGTTGAATATAAGCTTCGATTTTATATTAGCAATGTCAAGTTTTGTTTGTATAATATGTGAGGTAGTCGGGGCAGAATCTTTCAGTTTTTTCCTTATTTCAACATAGATGAATAGCGATAGTTTTGACATCAATGTCTTTCTCTCCCTATAGAATTTTATCTACCAGATTACTCCACTTCCTCACAACAGCGTTCCTTTTCCTGTTACCATCTTCCGTTCTCCTTCCCCTATTCTGCTCACGTCCTCCATGTTTCCCCTTTATCTCTCCATTTTTTTCTCGTTAAATATAACCATACGCGGTTTTTTCTTTCTTTTTTTCTATAATTGGAACCATAAAGAAGCGCTGACAATCATGGAACTCCCTGACGGAGAAAATTAATGAAGGCGAAACAGACACACCAAAATAAGCCTTATAAATCTACATTCCCTCCACCCCGCCCCTTTGCTGTCTAGTGTCTAGCCATTCCTCTCAAAAACCTATCTGCATATTATCTCTTATCAAGTTATCAAGTGATAGATTAAGACTAAAAAGCCTGCATGTCAAGTGTAACTACTCCATTATGCTTAATCTAAATATTGCATCCGTAACAAATTAACCTTAAGGAACTCGTCTAGGCACAACGACGGTAAGCTCTTTGGTTTTTATCAGGATGTATTTTCTCCATCCTATTTTTCCTGATTTCTTTGACCTCCTAACAGTAAAAAAAGGGGGGGGGGGGGGGGGGGGGGTCGAGAGGTTAATGCATTGCGCTGTGATCCGGACGGTCCCGAGTTCGAGCCCTACTTCAGGCTTCTCTTTTGTTTTTTGTTTTCCTTGGGCAAGATTATTAACCCCCAATTTGCTCACTTAGACAACATGGGTGATTCATGTTGACATCAGACATCCTGTTTGAGGGATTATCTATATTCCTTCATTGAATGCCTAGGTGACGGTATCTTATGATGGCGTGGTGGAATGGCGGAATTTTTTTTTATCCTAACAGTAATTGGGTTGCTGGGTCTGTTGAAGAGGTGGAAAGTAGTTTGAGATATGCTATCATTATAGTATCTAAAAGAAACAATCTATTTTTCGGTCCGTTTAATGTTTCAGAGAGAGAGAGGGGTAAACTAAGATTCCTTTGGTGCTGATTCTTCAGGGACTGCCCGTCATCAATTCGTATAATTGGTGACGGACATATATTTCTTCTTCTTCTAGGTTCCATGCCTGGTCCAGGCTTCGGATACTGCATGAATTATCTCTCTCCATTCCTCCCTGTCTCTTGCTTTTTCAAACAGCTCTTGGATTGTTAGGTTGGTGAAGCCCTTCACTTGGTCTATGAGTGTTTTTCTTTGTCTCCCCCGGGCGCGTTTACCAGGTATTTTTCCACAACTTGCCAGGTATTCATTCTTATCTTTCCTTACTATGTGTCATATATTTACAGCCTGTTTAAAAGTATTATACATGCGCCAAAAAGGGCTGCATGCTTCGTCCTATTATTTGACCAAACATCGAACCCAGTAAATCTCACACTGAAAATTGAATAGCAGCTCAGAAACATACAGTTTTAGATAGCTAATAAGCCATTGAATGCTTCATTGGGGAGCGTAAATAATGTAACGTAGTTTATATTATTGCAATAAAACTCAGTCATTCTGGGGAATTTCACCTTAAACGTATTTCTTCTAGTATGTTCTACTGATGCAATACTAAATTCATGCGTTGATTACCGATACCCTTAGTCACAAACCTTTCAATTCAGAAAAACCCAACTCCGTAGGAGATTTTTTAAAAAGATGCCAAAGTTTTAACGGTTCAACGGACACGAACGGTTTCGTCACATGTCAAAATAAAGCATTGTAATTGGATAGTTTTACCCGACATATGTATATTATATATATATATATATATATATATATATATATATATATATATATATATATATATGAAGGTGAAAGCGTCATTTACTATGAAGCAGGTAATGCATGCTGCAGAGCTTAGAGTACGGTACCTGTTATCACCTATAATATTATTTATTTCTCTCTATAACAAATTAAGGTTACTTCACGGAATATTACTTTGACTGTACACTTTGACATCAAACATTAACATTTAAAGATAGTGTGCATCTTGACTTAAATGTGTTTGGTGAATTGAATTTTAAAATTGCTGGAAGATAGTGGAAAGAAATTGTGGTTAAAAAACAGATATTGATAATTTAAAGAGTACGTGCTCTAGAAATTTGGTTCCAATTTGTAAGATTATTGAAATTCGGAGAAAAATAGATAAGATTCCACTCATGAGATATGGCAATGGAATTTCATATCTATTGCTTCTCTTCCGGTGATGAAAGATTATGTACGAAACTCTGGAAAATATGATACCTTATCCAATTCACCAGAGACAAGTAGATAAAGATGCACCACATCCTTTTTAGGATTTGGTATGATCTGATATCAGATTTGATTAAAATATTGATGAATTAGACACAACTCCCCCCCCCCCCTCCTTTCGCTATTGACAAAAATTATTAAATCAAAACCGCGACTTCTACAATGATGACTATGAAAATTGAGAGTTATTTAAATTCCTCGAAATTTGAAGCAAAATGTGATTATGGCTAGAATAACACCGAACACCGCCAGTGGAGAATTGATTGGATTATACTTTGCCTGTCTGTCAAGTGCGAGTAAAATTACTGAGCTAGCGAAAGCCAAAGACTGTGAAAGTAGTGAAGAATAATTGATAAATATACGAAACGTTATCATTTACTTCTCTTTGTTACCATGGAAACTTTCACCATCTTGAATTTGTTATCAGAATTAGTTTGAATTAAAATAGTATCTGACTTATTTACGACATTAGTGGCTAAAATCTTGGCACAGATTATCGTCCTTGACCTTTATCTTTAAAACGTCACATGTCAAACAGCGTGACCTTTGTTTAAAAAGTGGGACCTAACCTCTCTCATCATTTAATCCTTTACATTCCTTGTGGAACATAGGGCTGCAATAGTACATTTCAACTGTATTATGTTTTGTGTCTTCTTCATCTGGGACCAGCCAACTTCACTTCTTCCTCACAAAACCTTTTCCCTGTCTTCTTTGGCCTAACAACCTTCCTATTTCCCCGAGGGTTCAAGTCCTCAGCATGTCTCGTAAATGTCTGTATTTGGTTGTCTGAAAATGTGACCAATCTATTTCCATTTTCTTGTTGAGATTCGTTTGCTCATTTCCTTTTGTCCAGTGTTTAACCACAAGCCTTTATTACTGATTTTCTCAGGATACCGAAAATGTTTCTCTTGCGTTAATTTGTTGGGATAAAGAAGCAATTAATCAAACTTGAATCCAAATAAAATATGGTCACACACACAAAAATCACACCCTTACTTCCGCGCGACATCGTTAGAGCTAATATCGTCGTCTGGGCATTCCAGGAAGGAATATAGATAATCCATCAAACAAACGTCTGATGTCAATATGAATCACCCTTGTTGTCCAACATTATCATTTGGGGGTTAAGTATCTTACCCAAGGAAAAATGAGTACAATTATTTTCTAGTTTTTAGATTATTGGGATTCGGACATGAAGAGTCCACTCATAAAATGCGGAGATAAGAATGCCATTATCTTTGAGTTTGAGTGAAATAATCGTGGCCCGAAAATAGTCTAGTCTAGTGTTTAGTTTCAAATCTCTGTGTATATTTTTCTCTGACATTCTATTTATTTATTCTGTCCGTATTTTTTTATCATCACAATCTAAAATCCCATATTGTTTTCCCCGTTCATGGAACTTCTCTCTTTATCTTCCCGTCTCTTAACCTGAATATTTGGTCTGTTTTCAGGACATATGGGGGTCTTGATAATTCAGTTGGTAGAGCACTCGCTTCTCACGCAAAAGAACCGAGATCGATTCCAGATTTTTTTCCGACCCCCATCCGTCCACCCAACAGTGATTGGGGAGCTGGATCTGTTTGATCTGATGGAAAACTTTGCGATAGACTAGCGTCCTATCCAATGGGTAGCAAGCAATTGCTATTGTCCGTTTCACGCTTAAAACACCGGGATATACTCCGGCTCTATTGGCCTAATGGCTAGAAAGTACTACTTTATTTTTAGTATTTTTTCATACTCTATCTATCTATCTCACTCTCTTTAGCCCTCATCCCTCAGCTCTACACCTCTCTCTCTCTCTCTCTCTCTCTCTCTCTCTCTCTCTCTCTCTCTCTCTCTTTCTTTCTTTCTTTCACTGTCGCTTACTCTCCATCTCTTCCTTTTATTATTTACCCCATGACGTCAATTTCATTCTCCCCCCCCCCCCCCCCCCTCCCCTTCCTTGACAATAAATTTCCTATTCCTTTTCATCCTTCTCTCAGCATGCCAACAAAACAATGCTATTTAAAAATAAAAGCATGAAATCGTGAGAAAATCAATAGGCGTTTCTATTTTCGTCATATCCTGCTTATTTCAGACAAATGATTTCTCCATTACCGACCTCGACCTCTTCTCCTGTGGTCTCCATGTTTTGCAATCTCTGGTCTCCATGTTTGGCATCCTCTGATAACCATGCTTTGCATGTTATCTAGGTCAACAACATATTTAATGACAACGTCAACGACAAATTGGACACTCTCTTCCGGTTCCGTTCACAACACTCCTCTTGATGAGCTTCTTTTCGCTTTGCTTGTAATTTTCTTACGAGGGTTGGTCACATCAATCAGACGTCTATCTTTATCTTTTCAAATCACTAGAAATTTGGCTTTTTTAATTATTTATAACCTCATTTCGTCATTGGAAATCGATTTTCTTTCTGTTCTGTTTATATGGAGATTGTTTTTTCAAATCACACCAATTGTGTGAAGTCTAACTCAACGTGCCAAATAGTGTCAAACCTGAAATTTCAAACTGCATCTCAGTCGTATTCTGATAAACCACGTATTTAAAATTTTTGTCAGAAAACTCGTCCTCCAAAAGTTGATCGATTAAAATTACCAGTATCTTGTCAAAAACTCTCTAATCTGGGACTTTACGCGAGGTCCCGTATTTGAGAGTTTTTGACAGGAGGAGGGTCATTTAAATCGATCGATATTTGAAGGACGAGTTTTCTGGTCAAATTTTTATTTACGTGTCTTTCCAGAGCATGGCAGTTAACTGGTAAATACATTTTTATGAGACTAATAATATACGATTCTTATACTCTTGCTTTTTGGAATACCGGACGCGAGTGCGCGTTGGGAACAAAGTTCGAATTCCGAAACTTAAGAGTGTAAGAGATAATTTAGTCTACCCCCAATCGATTCCTACTTCGTCATCTTTTAATGGACGACATCTTCAAAAACTTTTAAATGATACTTATCTTTAAAGAATTTGATTTTTAGCGACATTTACTCTTGATAATCTGACGTCACAAATTATTATTGTAAACATGATGTTATTACGCGTTACTATTTAGGGAGAGGGGTAGAATAATACCATTGTTTTTCTTTATTTAAGATAGAGTGTAAACGTTAATATTATAGTTTGAGACAAAGAAACAAAGAACTCTGCTTTTTATGCTAATTGAAATTTGAACTAAGATTAGACAAGATTGAATTTTGTCAATGTTAGAGTGGTCTTTCCATTTAAACCCAAATGAGCCGCAATTTCAAAGCGTGAAACTGCCAATAACAATTGCTTGCTATCCTTAGGATATGACGCTATTCAATCCCAAAATACCTTTCCCAAGAACTACCAGATCCGGCGTCAAGTCTCGTCCTACATGTTAAGTTTTGTTGTTGGCTAGTACTCCTTGCAATGTGCTGTGAACACATTTAGTGGGTATTGCGGTATATACATGCCAATCAGAGTCTTTTTGAACAATCGTTATTGGGATTAAATATTTTCTTGTGAAAAAAAAAATGATAATTGTGATTTACCAGATTATAACAGAGTTGTCAATTAATCCATGCCGTTTTAAAATTAAAAACATTAATTTCAAATTTTCTACTGTTTCTTGGGAATATGAGATGGGTCTACAGATGACTCATCTCATTAGGTTATAGTGACAAATCAGGTTAAATCAGCCACTGTGAGGCGTATTGATTTCATGGAAGAAAATATGACAAATGAAGCGGTAAATAAACATGCACCGTTCACTGTAACGAATGCCAAAAATCGTTAAAGACACTTTTTATTTATTTTGTTGGATGTTTTTTGTCTTGCATTTTGCTATAAACATTAAACTCTTTTCCGAAAGATGATATAACTAATTGTTTGTTTTGTTTGTTTTGTTTTTTTAAACTTTTATTTTTGTTTTGTTTTCTTTGCCTTTTATTTGACAAACACTTTCTAAGTCTTTTAAGCCATTAGAACGTAAATGAAAACACCATTTCTAGCAATCTCAAAATAATGAATTTTAAAACCAATACATCTATCTTCTATCTTTTTAAGTACTCTCTCCTCGCTCTATCTATCTATCTATTCATCTATCTATCTATCTATCTATCTATCTATCTATCTATCTATCTATCTATCTATCTATCTATCTATCTATCTATCTATCTATCTATCTATCTATCTATCTATCTATCTATCTATCTATCTATCTATCTATCTATCTATCTATCTATCTATTCTATCTATCTATCTATCTATCTA
>NC_088362.1:52632638-52635138 GCF_034508935.2 Berghia stephanieae
GAGAGAAAAAAAGACAGACATTTAGATAGATAAATAGAAAGATAGAAATATAAATAGATAGGTAGATAGATAGATAGATAGATAGATAGATAGATAGATAGATAGATAGATGCAGATAGATAGATAGATAGATAGATGCAGATAGATAGATAGATAGATAGATAGATAGATAGATAGATAGATAGATAGATAGACAGATCGATCGATAGAAAGAAGGAATGAAAGAAAGAGAGAGAAAGGAGAGAGAGAGAGAGCGAGAGAGAGAGAGAGAGAGAGAGAGAGAGAGAGAGAGAGAGAGAGGGGGGGGGGGACCGTTCCATTCTCCTTATCTCTTCATTCTCATGTTAAACGGTCTTATAGCTTATATACAAAATATCCATATATTTTCCAACCCATACCAACACTAATCCATCACTTCACTTAAACCATTTCAAAAATGTTTTCCCAGAATAATCCCGCGATCTATTGAAAAGATGTTCTGACTCGCGGAATATCGTCCTGTCCCGTCCCTGCCCGTCGGAACCCGTCCCGAAACCGAGTCTATGTATGACAGGAGAAAAGTTAATTCTTATTTCAATTTGATAGTCTAGATAAGACAAAAATGCAATGGGTCTGATATTAAACATTGAAATTTAAACAAAGCAGGGTTGATAACCTAAATATTGTAGACAATTACAACTATATAAACATCAATAATACGTAACTTTCACTACTTTTAACAGTTAAACCGTGCAGAGTTGTAAGCTTATCATTTCTCTTTGATGGGTACCGTTTTTAAAAAGCTTTCTGACAATTACCAGGCTATCTATTTGCAAGACTTTAATGTTTTAGAATGGGTTATGAGATAAGCAGTCGAGAATATATATATTTACATAAACAACCCATATTTTCTCGTTTTTTCATCGTATTAATTAGACTAAACAATCCTTCTGCATAACCCTAATAAGGCCAAGTTTCGGATAAGTTATTTTTAGCAACAGCACGTGGCCTCAATGTCCGGCAAAGTTGTATAAACAAAGATTTTTTCGAACCCCATTTTGAAAGACATTATTGTGAAGAGTATCGAGTTTGTCTTAATATTTCTGTAAGTGCATTACATAATCATTCGGAAGGTGAAAATTTAGGATTTGCAGTTTTTTTGCATTTCTGAAAGAATATGCTCACCAGAGCATTTGAATCTATATTTGAAGTAAATCGGGTGATTTTTCATGAAGTTATGGTCAGATGTACGGGAAAGGTATCCAGCAACTTTACTCACATTTCATACTTTTTCAACTTGACTAGCTGTAAAAAAATATTTTGAAGTGAGATCAAGCTTAGATATTTCCCAAAGATTGACAAAAAGGGTTGATTTAATCCTTTATGACAAGAACTCATTTTGGATATAAATTGACCTTCTAACTAAACATGGCAATATCTCAGTTCAAACCTTTTCACCATCCAACTGATTATGTTACTCAATGTAATATTTCGCCTTGAAGTGATTTGGGTTTGTTAAGGTCCGTTTGTATTTCTCTTTAAAAACATTCCAGGTCCTTGGTCCATCTCAATCTCAATCTCATCAATCTGTCCCGTCCGTCCTGACACGAGGATCGTTTTCATCGCAAATCGCATAATAAGCTTTTTATTTTTGTAACCATCTATGACAAGCATGCCATTCTCTGACAAAATACTTTTATATTTTGACCACAAAACATTTGCTTCATGAATGACTTCAATTACCACCACCATCTATTATCACCATCGTCATCATCATCATCATCATCATCATCATCATCATCATCATCATCATCATCATCATCATCATCATCATCATCACCATCATCATCATCATTATCATCATCATCATCATCATCATCAAAATCATCATCACCATCATCATCATCATCATCATTATCATTACATCCATAACCATTGAGTAAATTATAACAATCATAATTCACATCGCTCATTAGAAATAACTCTTAACTTGTCAAAAATTCCCAGAATATCTTTTTACAAGATCAAGGTCATTCTAACCGATCCGCTTAATTTTAAGTCAAAGTTTTCTGGCAAAAAACGTCAAGATGTGTTTTTCCAAAGTACGAGAGTAAGTGAGATGATTTAAATGTCATTCATGCCATTCCAAACTTGTAGACAAGTCAGTGACCTCTGACCTTCCAATTTGTCAAATCTTAGGAAACACGCGTTATTCATAGGTCAGATTTAATGTAAACTAGAAATAGTAATTGACCTACCATGGAACGCTTCAAAGACAAACCGTCATGGCGATGATAAATATGAATTTGTTTTTAAGCTCCCCGACATACTTTTCAAATTGCATAGAAAAAAAAAGTAACAATTGAGGAAAGATTATGAACTCGAGATCTCCAAGTTTTAAATATAGAAGGCATCGTTAGGATTTAATTCAACTTCAAAGACAAACTTTCGTGGCGATGATAAATAAATATGAATTTCTTTTTAAGCTTCCCGACATACTTTTCAAATTGCATAGGAAAAA
>NC_088362.1:52640138-52645138 GCF_034508935.2 Berghia stephanieae
GTTGATGTGGCTTATTAAACTTATAGTTCTAAAATTTTCGCATCTGACTGCACCTGCTTTCTTTGGTATTGCTATGAAAATAGAGTTACAGAGATCTTCTGGAATTTTCCCAGTGTTGTATATATTGTTGAATAATATGTGAAGTTCATCAATTGCTAGATCTCCTAGGCTTTTTAATACCTCTACAGATATTTCATCAGGGCCTGTTGCTTTACCATCCCTCATTCGTTCCATGGCATGTTCAATTTCACTTTTGGTGATGTTTGGTCCGCTTAATGGTTCTTTGAATTTCAATGGTGGTTCATTTCTATTTGGATCATTGTACAGTTCGCCTATGTATTCTACCATCGGCTTTCTATATGTTGTTCTTCAAATAGCAGTTCCCCTTGTTTGTTTTGGATACAACTTCCTGCTGCTTTGTTTTTCCTTTTCCCTGATAGTTCTTTTATTCTTTGGTGAGCTTGGTGGGGGTTGGGTTTGTATTCTCTTTCGATTTCGCAGCATTTCCAGTCTAGATAGTTCTCGTGTGCCTCGATGCATTTGGATTTAATGTGGTTGTTCAATGTTTGGTATTCTGCTGACCCTCTGTTGCTTTTTCGTCTTTCTTCAAATAGGTTTAGAATTTCATTTGTCATCCATTCCTTTTTGCTGTTTATTTGAGCTATTGGTAAATGCTTTTCTGCAGTTGCTTTGACACACTTTTGGAATATATCAAATTGTTTTTCACATTTTTCATTATCAGGTTCACTTTGGCTTTGTATCATGAGTGCATTTTCAAATTCTTCTCTCATTTTTGTTTGTATGCCATTGTCTTTGCATAACCTGTAATCCCTCTTTATTCTACCAGCTGTTCTCTGAATAGCTTTAAACTTTATCCTTACTGTACAAACAACTGGGACATGGTCACTGTCTACATCGGCGCCTGGGTAGGTTTTGCAATTTAATATGCCATTTCTGAATCTTGATGATACTGCTATAAAGTCTATCTGGTTCCTTGCTCTGTCCCCTGGTGATTGCCATGTCCAGGTTCTTCTTGGGTGTTGTTGAAACCAGGTGTTTGAAATCATTAATTTATTTGTTCTACACCAATCTGCCCTGATGTTTCCTCGTTCATTTCTGTCTCCGAGTCCATGTGGTCCGATTATGTCACCATCTCTGCCTCTGCCAATCTTAGCATTTAGGTCCCCCATTACCATAAGGACTTCTTGTGATTTACACATTCGTTTTGCTTTGTCTAGTGAATGGTAAAACTCTGTCATTTCTATATCTGTCGCCTCTTCTGTTGGTGCATAAACTTGAATAATATTGGTGTCAACTACAGGTCCTCTTAGCTTAACCAACAAAACTCTGTCTGAGATTGCTACGTGCCCTTTGTAAAATTTGGTTGATTGTTGGTCTAAGATCATCCCTACTCCTTTTTGGAAAGAGGTTCCACCACTCCATATGATCTTATATGTCGTGTTGTTTTCTTGTTTTGACATGGTTCCCTGCTCTTTCCATCTCATCTCTGCCAGGCCAAGAATATTTATTTGGAGCCGTTTCATTTCTTTTAGAATGTTGTTTAGTTTTCCTTTTTGGGCACAGGTCCTGACATTCCATGTCCCAATTTTGGTTTTGTCACATTTGTTAAATTTATTTCGCCTAGTAACTGGCTGACGGTTCGGTGTGACCTGACGAACATCACGCTCCCAACGAGCGAGGCAGCAGTCTTCCGTGAAAACATGCTCCCCTTTACGCTGTCACCGTTTAACTTTTTGGACTTATTGATGCAGTTAACTCGGCAAAGTTACAAGAATGGTTTGCCATTGCCTATTCTTGTCGCCCTCTGCAGTTGGCCAGCTTGACCTGTTACCGTTCGACACCACGAGGAGGTTGCAGTAGGGCTTGATGATGATCTATCTTTGCAGACTTGGCATCATCCATTTGTCGAACAGGGAGAGAGTTAAACGCCCTCAATAAACAAGGTTATATTGTTTATATAGAGATGGGTATCTGAATATAATATATAAAGGCAGGTAAAAAAGTTATTGATAGCTTGAAAGATAGACAACACTATTGATATAGATAAATGAAGAGACGCGTATAATTTACATATATATATATATATATATATATATATATATATATATATATATATATTGTAGAGTGGGAGAAAGAGGAGGAGAGAAGAGAGAGAGAGAGAGAGGAGAGAGAGAGAGAGAGAGAGAGAGAGAGAGGGAGAGAGAGAGAGAGAGAGGGAGAGAGAGAAAGAAATAGAGATAAATGTATATAAAGATAGATAGATAAAAAAATAGATAAATAAATAGATAGATAGACAGACAGAGAGATATAGATGGATAGATAGGATAGATAGATAGATAGATAGATAGATAGATAGATAGATAGATAGATAGATAGATAGATAGATAGATAGATAGATAGATAGATTTGTTAAAAAATA
The DNA here is from genome assembly GCF_034508935.2 of Berghia stephanieae. Taxonomy (NCBI): domain Eukaryota; kingdom Metazoa; phylum Mollusca; class Gastropoda; order Nudibranchia; family Aeolidiidae; genus Berghia; species Berghia stephanieae. The sequence goes on from NC_088362.1 coordinate 52,642,579, forward strand.
AATTTATAGAGAGAAATATATAGAGCGAGAGGTTGGGGAAAGAGAAAAGGAGAGAGAGAGAGAGAGAGAGAGAGAGAGAGAGAAGAGAGAGAAAGAAAGAGAGAGAGAGAGAGAGAGAGAGAGAGAGAGAGAGAAAGAGGGAAAGAGAGAGAAAGAGCGCGTGTGTTTGAGGGACAGAAAGAGATAGAGAAAGAGGGGGGGGGGGGGGTGAGACTGCTGAGAAACAGCCAGACAGATAAATACAGATACATAGATAAGTAGAACGACAGTCCGAAAAGTATAATAGATAGTATAATACATTGACAGTATTGTACTCACCATGCTGTGTTAACACATCCGTGATGAAGCATCCTAAGACCAGTAGGAGGGAACATAACATTGACTGCAAACTCGTCATCCTCGACCTGAAGTAAAAAAAAAATATAAAAAAAATAACAATAACAAAAAGCGTTAAAACAATGAATGGCTAACCTTAAATCATCAAATAACATTTAATAACTATAATACCAATGAAAATGTTGTATTCTGAAAAACACGTACCTATTTAAAATTTTGGCCAGAAAACTGATCCTTCAAACATCGATTAAAATTACTCTCACCCCTCCACCTCCTTCTTCCCCCCGCCCTCACCCCGAAAAAAAACCCTCTCAAACCTGGGAATCTTTCTTTCTTTATTTTCTTTTTAAAAGAAATAAAAGGCAAATGAGTGTCAACAAATAGAAATTATCCCAAAGTTTCCTATTTCAGATAGAACGTCACTCAGCTCTTCCTTATTGTATTTCGCCAGCCATTGTTATGAGAAGTTCTCATTAAATTGTATGAATCAGACTATAGATAGAATGCGCTTGGCCAAGGAGTTCACAACATTGCCATCCGGAAGTATAACGGACCAACACACAAACTCTGTGTAACCATGAACTTATATAGTCTGGTTAATACAGTTTAGTGAGAACAACTCACAAACGCGGATGGCGAAAACAATAACAAAGGCCTGAGTGACGTCATCTGCATACTATCTATAAAAGTTCATGGTTACACAGAGTTTTGTGTTGGTCCGTTTTACTTCCGGATGGCAATGTTGTGAACTCCTTGGCCAAGCGCATTCTATCTATAGATATCTGATGATGTGCGCTTGGCTAAGAAACTCACAACATTGCCATCTGGAAATATAACGGACCAACACACAAAACTAGGTAACCTTGAGCGATTATAGTCTGGTTAATACAAATTAGTGAGAATTATTCATAAACGTGGATGGCAAAAAACAGTAACAAAGACCTGAGTAACGTCAACTTCGTTCTATCTAAAAACGTTAAGGTGACACATTGCTTTGTGTGTTGGTACGTTATATCCGGCTGGCGGATGTTATGAGTATTCTAAATAAACGCAATGCATTTCCAGTGCCTCAGCCCTCTCCGGCTCATAAATGATGCTGTGAGAGGAAGGGCCAAATAATATGCAGTTTCCGTTATCAATCCATGCAACAATGCATATTTTTGTTTGTTTTGTATGTGTGTATCCATGCATTTTTATCTGCGACACGCTTGGAGGTTATATATTCCTACGCCTCGGATGTTGAAATATTATTGATCAAGAACTTCCGCTAATTGAGAATATCCGATGACACAGAAAGTCTTTTACACAGGGTCGTCCCGATTATTTCCTCTACTGACTCCGATATGATCTAAGCATAATGGACGATAGGATGGTTCAAAAGTAAACAAGTCACAAGGAGGACGCCTCACTTGATAAGAGTGCATTGTTTGTTTTTTTAATGCAATTTTATGACCGTTAGATGGGCGAAGTGGCCGAGTGGTAAGGCATTGCACTGTGACCCGGAATGTCCTGGGTTCGAGCCCCGCTTCAGGCACTTTCGTTTTGTTTCCTTGTGCAAGATTATTAACCCCAAATTTGCTCACTTGGACAATTTGGGTGATTCCTATTGACATCAGACATCTTGTTTGATGAATTATCTATATCTATCTTTCGTGGAATGCCTAGGCGACGATATCTTATGATGTCGTGGAGGAAGGGCATAATTTTTTGATTTATTTTATGACTGTTATCAGGAATGACATAAGCCATTGAGCTGAAAGACCGATTACACGCAGGCCTTTCCTCGAGGTCAATAAATCTTGTCGGGGGTGAACATAACACTGAAAATTGAATTTTAGTATAAACATTGTATCATTTTTTATCATATCGAATGTTTCTATGTAGACTGATTAACCCTCTCCTTACCACCTGCAGCATTTTATACGTTACAATATACATTTTTCTTATTCAGATTTATTTTTTACATCACAAACTTTAAAGAATGATCTTTGTTTAATTAATAAGAAAATAAAGTTGTTTTGTAGAGAGCTTGTTTGAGTTTTAAAAATCAATTTTTCTGCTGGGTAAGCCTGGCATTTTGGGAAAATACTGATAATAACCGGTAAGGAGAGAATTAAAATAGTTTCTCTTGAACTTAAAAAAAAAAGAATATTGTACTCGTGGTCATTTTGTCTTTAATAATTATCATAATTGGATTCAATAGTCTGATGTCACGTCGCCCAGC